>NW_007578421.1:143016-169310 GCF_000690725.1 Stegastes partitus | reverse complement strand
ACACACACACACACACCAGCAGCAGCTACTTATCCTGACGTTTTCTATGCAGTTTGGATGTGGGCCAACACTGTCGTCTATTAATAGATTATACCTGACAACCTCAAATTAAATAGTACTTTTATGAGCAAGTTTTAGGATTTAAAGTTTCTAATTCAGACCAAGTGTTGTATTTTAAACCTTCCTCTTGCTGTCATGTTTCTTTAAAGGCCTTCTTTTGACCAAATAAACAGCAGAGTTGCTTTTTAAAGTGGTGAATATAATTTTACAGCCATATCCAAAATCTGATTTTTTAGGTTTTGCAAGATTATGTGCAGAGATTTTCAAATGCAAAGATGCTGCAAAAGGTGAAAAGGACTACGTGAAATACGTCTTCTTGATTTACCATCAGGTTTATGGTGCTGACACAGAGTTCATGCGGGTAATAGAGGTTTGGTGTTCATTGTAAATAAATAAACAAATAAATAACTGCTTGTATGTCACAGAAAAACTACTAAATGTAGAACTTGGCTAAAAAAACTCCACATTTCAATGTATTTTTTTCAGCATCTAACTATTCTAATAGTAGCCGTCACTACATCCACCACAAACACACACACACTGCAAACTAGAACTACTAATAGCTAATTCAGCATATTTTGAACGGTGCCACTGCACACATCTTACTATGACTTATTAATTAACTTATTAAATTACTCTATACCTCCTCTTTAAATACTCAAATTATATAATTAATGGTCCAAAAACATTACCTCTACTAATAATAATAACGATGTGAAGCAGTGAAGGTCAGGACCCCTGGTGTGTTGTGCATGAGGCCTGTAAAGTGCATATGGGTGTAGCAGGATGTGACGCTAAAATATCCATATTTCCAATCAATATATATATATATATATACGCATATATTTAGGATTAATTGTAATACTTAAAATCTATATTAGTTCACCAGGATGAGCAGGCGTCCCAAACAGGGCTGTAGGGCCTCCATCCCTCTGTTTTGTTATTTAAACTCAGTAAATTTTGCATAAATGTGTATTTTATATCAACAGAGAATGCAGCAGAAAGTCGACACTTCACCACCGCTGTTTAATGTAATTAATATTAATCATTCATAGTCTCATATAAAACACAACTTTAGAAATGTGTGAGCTACTGAAACTGATCTGAAGAAGAGAAGAAACAACAATGATTACATCTTAACCATTTTTGCGATTATCTGTATTGTCATTTCTTTTTAGCCCATCTGAAATAAATTACTCTTATAACGTGCTGCTTTGTCTCTGATGCAGCTGCTTTTTTATCTGTAGCCGGCACTCTGTCCTGTGCACAGATGTAAGGCATAAATATGAGTTCAAGATGTCCTTGATTACTAATAATCAGCATCAGTATCGGCACAACCTTACCAAAGTTAAACCCTTTCAAATGAGGTAAAAACTTCATCTTCCCAGTGCATTTTAAACCAAACTACTTTGTTTTTACTCGTTAAATGTAAAGCTCCAGGTACAATAAGTCTAAGCAGATGCCACCTTTCATTTTTTTCTGTGCAATAAATCTTAAAAGTAAATTAAGTGTGTATTAAACATACTTGTGACGGCGCCAGCGTTGGTTCGCCATAATGACTACTTCTGTGATTTTTGCATATTAACGCAAGTAAACACACGCAGGACAGCACAAGCCTGCAAAAGTCCATCTTTCATGTTTTTCCCCACCTTGATAGCGATCTGCAGCATTTTACTGTGTGCCTCGCATCAACGCAACCATGAACGCGTGGAATGTCCAGACGCCTCAACGCAGCACCGAGCGTCCCACAAGAATCAATACGAAGCGGAGTCTCTCCTTGGTCTGCAGCTCAATACCTGTTTATCCCCCATCGCGCTGCAGAGTTCCTTTCATGAGACCCCTACCTCCACGTCACGTAGCAACTCAAGCAAACACCTCGAGTATTTCACCACCACTTAAGAATGCAGAACGATAAATGTGTCAGATGGACAGATCTGATTAATTGCCCTTTTAATTGCTAAAACGGCGACCTCAAAGGGTGCTGTATCCAATAACAAGAGCTTAAAACAACGATCTGCTATAGAGAAGCATTTAGTCATTCAGAACATACAGCAAACATGTGAAAATGGCCTGGAAAGGGAGTAGATTTCTCTCACATTTGGGATATTGTTGAGAAAACGCTGCTAATGTCTTTTAAAGAAACGGACGCAACATGCTGCTGAACGCACTTAGGACGGCACACACCTGCTACATAGATCTACTTTAGATGAAGTTAAACACAGATGAGATAGACTCAGACCAGCTGGGATATGAATGAGTGCGCATGAAAAGCCAGAAGTACAATATCTGGTTGTGCTGTGTGCATTCCAAGGATTTTTGGTGGATGATGACTCAGCAGCGTTGATACACTTACAAACATAGGAGTACCAGCACATGTACGAGTTCCAAACAACTCTGTCCAGGATGAGGCTTCCTCAGTATGGCCTGTGATCATTGTGTGTATATAAAAGATGGACGTAGCAGTTGTGACATTACCTGGACGACCATCATGAAGCCATGACCTCCTCATTTAACCGTTGTCTTTTAAAACTTAATGAGGCAGATCTGCTGGCCAACCTGAGGCCACTGAGCACGGGGATACTGCAGGATGTCATAAAACATACTCCGCTTTATCGCTTATTTTGCTGTAAATGTGACCATGTTTTACAAAATGAACTTCATGCTGTATCAAAGGAGGCTCAGAACCAGCAACGGACACCATCAACTCAGTAGGAACATGTTTACTGAGCCAACGCATCAAGTGAGAAATGGGCTCATTGTCTCATTGACTTCTATACAACCTGGCTTCTTTTTTTTGCAAATCGAGGCAGCGCCCCCTGCTGGTTCAGCAAGCTCAAAAAGAATGTTGCTCCATGCCTGCCGGATAGCAAGTGTGTTAGCAGCTCTTTACTATCAGCTTTGTCTGATGTAACGAAGGCCACACATCATACAGATGTCTTTTAACATTTATCTTTCTCTTCAGTCAGCAGACACTATGAAAACTACAAAAAGACATACAAAACACTTCAAATATGTGACACATCTGCACAAAATCAGTCGCATTGCGCCTCGGGCTATATCCAAGATACAGCCTGAACACATGATAAAATACTGATTTTGGGTTTATTATGTTGATCGGTCCATTAAGTTGTTTTCTACATGTAGGTAACGTATAATATCCATATCGCTGTCAAATACCATCAGCGTGCATGAGCGGTAACACCAGAAAGAAGCCGCGGAAATCACTTGTGCACAGGCGCCGTGAGCAATGTGTCATCGCCAGCCAATCCTGTCCCATGATTTGCGTCATGTGGTATCAACATGGCGTTTTTATTTATGCATAATAGCCCAAGGCACGACGCGACATATAAACGCATCCCAAAACAGTGTCTCTAATTAGGCAGACTCAAGTAATAAGTCTTTCAAGCTAGATTCAGTCGTTAGATGGGTCCAACTATTCTAGCTTGCAGCAACGGTGCATAAAACTGTCCAGACAATGCACTTTGACTAATATTACAAACAAATATGAAACAAAGAAAACTTAACAGTCACAATTACTGTGTGGGCCTCTCAGACCATGCAGAATAGTTAGTTTTGGGTCGTGTCGTTTCCTCTGTGTCTCCTATAATCCTACAGGTGTGACCCTGAACTAACCTGTGATCATGTGACAAGTTCAATTCTCCATCAAATAAACCTAATAACAAACAGCATTACATCATTAAACCAACCATATTTTTCAGTTACTCTTTTAAACATCTTATTATTCTATTTTTAATCACTTTCAATGAATTCAAACATTTATGAAATTATGACAGATGATAAAAACAACAATCCTGCCTTCAGTACTTTGAGCTGCCTTAACAACAGCAAAAACAGGAATAATGCTTTGCTTGCCATCAGTGAATATTGAAAAGACAACAAAACATTTTGACAGTGCACCAGTACACAGTAAGGAAAAGTATTCCCCAGTCTGGTAATAAGAAGGAAACACAACCTGAGCACCATTAGAGCAGATAGAGACACAAATGGCTCTGTCTGTCTGAAACAACCCCCTTGTTCAATCAATAACACAATGATGATGAAAAACACAGACTTGACACACTTTCTGATCTTGGCATTCATTTCTGTGAACAGCTGCAGACTTTAATGCAAAACAGCAAACTTGCAGTAGCTTTCATACGTCACACTACGATCAGGGTTATGGACAAAAGCTGTCCACTAGCAAACATTAGAAAGCTGTTTTGTTGATTGTATCTGACTGGAAAACATGAAAAAGTCAGAAGTGGGTTCCACGCTAACGGAGCACAAACCAAATGTCCAGTTTACTTTTCTGGCATTTGTGCAGTCGGCATGCTTGATCTGGCAAAGTTTGAAACGAAGACGTTCCAAGAAAGCTGGTTTATGTAGATAGAAACAGCCAGAATACATTTTGTTTGCTCAAATTTCAATTTTAAATGCATAATATATGATTTGCCTTGTAAATAAGAAGTACCATCAATAGAGCACAAACACAACTTTAGAAATCAATAGAAAATTAGCATCAATAGTGTGTAACATGTTAATAGTAGCGTTCATGAAGCCTAAATCATAAAGTGTTCCTCTGTCACTGACAGACGTGTAGAAGGGCTCGGACTTAATGAGTTTCTCAAGAGAAAAGTACAGCAGATCATTCATCATCGAAGCTGGAAAAACCGGGTCACAACGCGGGACTGTTAATCACATGCATGTGGCATTTGTGTTTTTTTATCAAAGGACACATCTGCAGTTTGAAGGTGCTCAGAGAAAGAAAAATCCCTGCTGAAGCCATCACAGCGAGCTCGTCATGTATACGTCCTGTAAACTAAGAGCTTCTGGAAGAGGAGCAAAGGGAATTACTGCAACGCCCCAGGGCCCGAGGCTGGGCTGATAATCGCTCCAGTGCACTCATCATGGCATGCAGTGAGTAATTAAAGAGCTACCTGTAGTTTCTTGCTGCCTTGCAGAAAAAAAAGAAGAAAGTTCTGAAGGTCAAGGTGAAGAACTATTTTCCCATTTCTGTCAGAATATCTGTCGGATTTTTTCACCAGGAAGGATAATGTGTTGCAAACAGTTGTGGCTAGAAAGCAGATGAGGTTATCGGATGACTTTAAATATTAATAGATATCAAGACGCTCCATAAAGTTTGGTCAGCATCAGTTGAAGATCCCTCATTTAAGTCCAGACACTAAAGGTTACCAGTTAGTTAGCCACACATGAGTAAAGTCATAAAACAAGTCTTCAGTGTTCCACCAAAATGTCTGCGTATGCAACTATTTTTGGAGAGCGTGCAAATTAAAATACACTTTGTGAGTTTATGATGATAATGATGGAGCCCCTACGGCTCCACAGGTAGCTGCTGCATCAGCTGTTCTGGTTGGAAATAGTCCTCGGCTTAGTGGCTTCCTGAAACAATCAATTCAGCTATTTCTGTGTTCCAGAGCTGAGTATTTACAAAAAAACTAAATGAGGAGACAGAGAGGAGGAGGCTGGTGGAGAGAAAGAGGCTCAAACACACCTGATATTGAGAATGCAGGTGCAGCAAAACTCAATGAACTTTAACTGTAGCAATGATTTTGGCTTTTCCACAATTACAGCTGATAAATACATATAGATAAATGACTTCACCTCACACATATGTGAGCTGCTACACTTCAGTAACTGTGTGGAGACACTGGAGGCTCGTCTGTGCTCGATCAGCAGCTTAGCCTGCATGTGAGGCGTTTAAGGAACATCAGTAAATTGTACCTCTGTCGACAAGCAACAATGTTAAGCAAGTGAGACGTTTAGTCCAGTTTGTAGGAGTGATATTTTTCTACTTCTGGTCTTGAGTCGCCGTCAATCTTTACATCGATACAACAATCGGTTATGCAAGTTGTTTCATATATTTCATAGCTGGAATTATCGAAGAATTTATTCTAAACTTGGGTTTATCCATTTACATGTTGTTAAAACTGAAATAAAGAAATTAGGCTAAAAAAGCTGGCGTAAAACAGAAATACCCGGTCCCCACATCCCCATGGTATCCAGACATTACATGATGCCAAGCAGTACTCAAATCATCATTAGAGGAAGATTCAATTGACAATTCCGATGCAGGAGCAGCCCTGTAATGTCTCGTTTTCATGAACTAACATGAATAGATTCGGCTTAAAATCAATGTGTTTAGAATTTCTGATGTTAATAGTTCCTTGTCTAAGAGGTGGCAGCTAAGGACTTAAAAGTTGTTTTATGTTTCTAGAAAGAACAACATCTGCTAATCACATGATTTTAAAGATGCTAAAAAAACAGTGTACAGGTGGTGGCTTTAAAGTCACAAAGAAACTGTGTTTTATGTTGAGATTTAAGAAAAACAAGAAATCAATGTGGGCTGCAACGTGTCACGGTGGTTAGCACTGTTGCCTCGCAGTCGCCAGTTCGCGTCCCGGTGAGGACACCCGGAATCTTTCTGCGTGGAGTCTCCATGTTCTCCCCGTGCAGCGTGGGTTCTCTCCGGGTTCTCCAGCTTCCTCCCACACAGTCCAAAAACATGTTGAGGTTAATTGGTGATTCTAAATTGTCTGTAGGTGTGAATGTGAGTGTGCTTGGTTGTCTGTCTCTAAGTGTGGCCCTGTGATAGACTGGTGACCTGTCCAGGGTGTCCCCTGCCTTCACCCTGAGTCAGCTGGGATAGACTCCAGCCCCCCATGACCCTAGTGAGGATTGAGGGGTGTATAGATAATGGATGGAAGTAAAAAGTCAATGCAACCCCCCCCCCACATGCAATTAACATGCAAACTGTGCTGGTTGAAAAAATAAGGTGCAAAATTGTTGGTATTTACAATAACAAATGGTCCAGGATTGTTGGTTTTATTGCACAGCTGATTTGAACATCCCATAGTGTTTATAGGATGATTAATCCTGATTCCATTTTTTTCTGAAAATGAATTGCTGATATGAGAAAACACCTTCATAGGAGTTAAAAGTCAAACCTTTTAAGCTATTTTACTGGATTTTTCTTGCTTGCAATTAGCAAATTTCACCAGTCAACAGACAGCTTCCTTGTAAACGTAGATCCGCTGCTGCTTCAGACAGACGTATCATCCTCAGTGCAGCTTAGAGGTTTATAATCACAGCTCTGGAGGTGACCTGTGGGCGATTCAGCTGACCCGAGGATCAAAGCGGCTCGGCGTACCTGTGCGAGCATCACTTGTTGAGTACAAAGGACCACACTCAGGCCGGCCCTCGTCGGAGCTGACCTGCGGCACTCGAGCCGACCGGGAGGCGAAGCTACCCAGCCTCAACAAACACACTGCTGGGCGACTTCAAACACGGCACTCGGCTCTGAACTTCATTACCTCACATGAAAGACAAAAGGTTCATCTCTCCTTTGAGGCAGACGTTTCGTTTGATGCAATGCACTGACCTATGCGAGCACAGTGCATGTTTGCTTCTCGACTTGTCCGTCACATTATATCACGCACAGTAAGCATCTGGTCGTCTTTTCCACGATGATGCGTCTTTTACGAAGTCGCTTGACAAACGATCACGTCCTCAGCACACCGCTGTGGGTATAAACGCAGCGAGCTCATTTCCTAATATTTCTGCTGCGGCAGCTCTTACGAGGCATTTACTCTTCAGTGAACCTGGGAGGCAAAACATTTCAGAGTTGGAGGAAGGTAATTTTTCTCACTTAGCCGAGGGGCACAGCGCAGGGCCGTGTGAAGCAGAATAGGGGTTTGAAAATGATCTGTCAAAGTCCAGAATAACACTGTTTTTGTGGAATGCACCTTCCTTCAGCTGCAACGCTTGGCTCCTGCACAGACGCACAGTTAAGTCATTGATAAACAAAATTCAGCCTTTTGATGAGTAACAAAGGCAAGTGGATTCATAATTTGATGTTCTAGCGTAACCGTTCAGCTTCCTGTAAGACTATTGAGACATAACCACAAACTACTTGTGGCAGAATCTGTAACAAACTGTCAACACGTTGTCAAGTTTTTGTTGCAAACGTGTTGGAAAGGCTTAAACATACACCGACATTCATTTGCTATTTCTTGCATGTTCACCTGCCTGTTGCTGGAGTGGATTTAAGCTTTTCACTCATAAACAGCTGCCTGATTAAAAAACAAACTGAAAACAGTAGCTGCAGGGCATAAAAACCAAAACCACGAGCGGGAAGATGCTAAAAAAGCTCTGCAGTGCTGACGGGAACTATAAAAATTGGATGGTAATTGTTTCACATTGAGCAACTCCAGTTATTATACACACAGCATTTTAACCAGTTAATACAAAAAATATGAATTAGTGCAGCTTATTATTGTTTCCATTGGGTTTTCTCGTGCAGGATTGTCAAGCACTGTAGTAAAAGCTGAAATTCTGATTCGTATAAAAGGCATTTTACTCATTTATCTTATTAGTTTCTCTTTTAAGTACATGGGAATGCACATGGAAAATTCTTGGAACTGTCTTGTTCATGTAAAAAAAAACCTGAACCAAACAATGATGAGCTACATGTCTGGCAGGTTCCCTGAAGGCCGGAAACAAGTATGCTAAGGCGTGATAAATTGAGCTTTCAGGTCTTTTGCCCTCTTTTTTTTTTTACAGTCATTGCCGTAGGGAACGTCACTGGTTGGTATGTTGGGGGGAAAGTCTCCCCCCGTCCTCTGGTCATATATCCACGTACATAACGGGACTCATTCCTCTTGGTTCAAATGACGGCTAATCAGTTACGATGCAGGACTTTTCATGTTTAACAGTTTTCAGAACGGAATGTTCAATCCCATTAAAGTATTTCAGATTTAGGGTCCATTCAGTGAGATTTCGTTGGCTGCAGCTCCAACAGTAACATGCCGACACACTGATGCTCCACTATTAGGACTGCAAGAAGGTCTTCTACAATAATATATCAGTCAGAGGGCCCAAAGTAGAACATTTACTTCAACACTTGAACTACGTTTTTCTGCTAACACCCAGTTATTTGAGCTTATGTAAATGGTAAATGCTCTGCACTTACTCAAAGCGTTTTCCAATGTGTTTCTCATTCACCCATTCACACACCAATGGCCACACAGCTGCCATGCAAGGTGCTGTCTGCCATTGGGAGCAACTTTGGGTTCAGTGTCTTGCCCAAGGACAGTTTGACTGTGAAGGGGCCGGAGATCAAACCACCAACCTTGTGATTAGAGGACAAAGGCTCTACCTCCGGAGCCACAGCTGCCCAGGTAGGGTTTGTTTTAATGCAGGATTTTGATTTGTAATTGATTATTTACGTTGCTGTGACAGCTTTGACGAGCCAGTTTAACAAAATGGAAGCATTTAGAGGATCATGATGAGGCCTGTTCACTAAAACCATGGTCATAAGTAAGCTGTGATCATTTCAAACAGAAACCCCTGAGCTAGCTAGACGCTACCAAAAGACACGGGACAACATACTGTAAATTCTGGACTATAAGCCGCTACTTTTTTCATATGCTTTGAACACTGCGGCTAAAACAACGATGTGGCTAATTTATGGATTTTTACGAATTTGCCTCGAGACGAATATGACATTGAGAGCGACAACGAAAGAGAGACTGAGGAAGTGTGTGACCAAGTTCTACAGTTCTCTACAGTATTTTCATTGACACACTTTAAGATGATCAGAAAAGCACAATTTTATCTGTAATTTACAACCAGGCAGCATCGTTACTGAGCTCGTTACTGAAATTAATTGGCTTCTAACACTTCAAACGAAGAAACCGGTTTAGATTAGCCACAATCTTGAGCTTGATTTTACACAATTAAAGACTTTAAACTATAAATTAATGCAGAAAAGGCACAAATTCATAATTTAATGTAGATAAAAATTCACCAAAATGCAAGAAATTAACGTTTTGATGCTCAAATTTCTGAATTTCTAAAATCAGCTGCTACAACTAGAACCCGTTCAGAACAGACCTTCATCGTTCAGTTCTAAAGAAAGTCCAGTTGAAATGTTCTGACTGTGTTTAGGCTCCACATCTACAGTAAGTTCATGAAATTCATCCGGTTGGTTTTTGTGAATCTTTCTGTTAACGAGCAGCTGTTCTATTCCGACACTGAAGAAGACGACTCTAGTGGTTTCAGTTGTTCGGCAAAAAAAGCATTTACGGTACATATTTGTGATTGTTACCGGTACGTATTTAATTAAAAGTTTTAAAAAAATCTTGCTGTGTAAATATGTCATGTTACACCTGCAGCTTATAAACAAGTGCAGCCTGTATATGTACAAATTGGTTTACTTTTTAAAGTTAGAGGGTGCGGCTTACATTCAGGTGCACTCAATAGTCCGGAAATTATGGTTAACGATCTTCTTCCTCACTTTAAAACCTGTTCTAGGCTAAAAACTGCTGCCCCTTTCTCCCATTTTCGCACCATTATTCATTGACCTCTGCTGCTCTTTGACGTCACTTCTAAAACTTTCCATGTTCTTCTACAGAATCGACTCAGTCATGGCTTCCTTCAATTTCGGTTTTGTTATCGCGGGCTGAAAAATATTCCACCTGATGAATCATAGCCGAGACTCAACCACTGAATAGTGCAGTTTGCTTTTCAAACCAGAAACACATCTTATCTTTTGTGTTGCTGGTTTATTGTACAGTTCCTTTTTGTTTAGTTACGCACAGCGATGGGAGCCGTTATGGTAAAAAAATGAGGGGAAACTGTTTATAATGGAGATGTAGCGTTTGATCAGCATTGCGGTTATCACAAAGGAGAACGAATCAGAATGATATCTGCCTGTCACATCAAATAATATTACAAAATATGTTAAATCCAGTGTCACACAGACGAGGATGACTAATCGTGAGTCTGCCTGTGCGGTAAACAAAACGAGTATCTTACATAAACAGAACCTCTTTGATTTCTCAGTGGGTTTTGTTCGGAGTACAAAAGGCCTCTCACGTTGGTACAGAATGACAAAAGAGGACTTAAGTAGCTCTTTGATTAGCCAGAGGAGAAGATGAATAGTGTATAATCAGTCAATCAAAGGCGTCATTTAACTGGTTTCCCCCCGAGGAGACCTGGTGGGGCTGCGACAGACGCAATTCTCTGCTTTGGAAGAAACGCATCACATCTATCCATGGAAAAGCTGACTCACAGCTTCACACATGATAACCACCCACTAGCAGGTCGGACTGACACATTATTACAGTGGAAATGTGATTGAATGCAGCCGTTCAATGGAATCAGTGGTGTGGTCCTGCAGGGAGGAAGCCCCAGTGAGAAGAATGGGAATGTGTTTGTGCTCACATGTGCTGGAATGGAAACTGTAGGCATGCAATTGATGTGCTGACACTCAGACGAGTTACGCAAGTGTATTGTGCAAGTGAACATTCTTTCAGCGGCCTGCTGCGGTTGTGGGATTGATGCAGTCTACTGCCCTCTGTTGTCAACCTGCAACTTGCTCAACACCTCAGGATGTCTACTGCTAAGGCCATTGATGCATCTTGTTTTTACATATGAAAATAGAAATGTAATTCTAAGGTTCAACTTTCAGCAAAACGACAAAACGTCCAATTTACATGTAATTTCAAGCAATGACGTGATGCAATAGGTGACTGATGCCATGAGTTTTTCATAGGCAAGGTGGACATTCAGACCAAAGCAATCATAAAACAATGACACAAAAGCAAATGCAGGAAGTCACACAGCAAACAGAGACAGTAATTCACACAAAACCAAACCAAAATATAAAACTGATCCCATTAAATCATAAACCAACAAGGATTTTTCAGATGTCAGTAGGCCAAACCATGAATACATATTTAGAAACAAGAAGGACAGTTCATTCTCTGACACGGTCAATGCAATACCTTTTATAATTATTAATAAAAAGGTGATCCATACATGAGTTTATTATAGGTTTTCCTGTGTCCCTGCTCTGCCTTTTCACCAAGTTTCATTAGATTTGGGTTTGTACTTTTTGCATAACCTTGCTAACAGAAGTCAGACAAAAAGTATTAGAACACTACATACCTAACAAAAAAACTGCAAAGTCTCACTGCAGCTGTTTTGACCTATAGCAAAAAATTCAAGACATGCAGCAGACAGAGCAAAATAAAATATCAAATGCAGCAGCAAACAATCGCAATCTGCAATTGTTTAAGATGATATGACAGAGTGGTAACATCTTGGGCTGAAAAATGAAACCAATGTTACAGTGCAACACACTGCAGTTCCACAAACAGCCACTTGGGGCTGGTTCTAAAGACAAGTCAATCCCGCTGGATGTTAATATGTCCAACTTTAGAGCAGAAACATGTTTACGGCCTTGTACAAAAATCTGTGTCAGTTCCTATCACTATTTTCCCTGTCATGACTATAACACCTATAATACCTTCTGAAAGGGGAGAAATTAATTAGAAGATCATTTTCAGCTCTCCTGCACCACTTCAATGCTCACGCCCCATGTTAAATATGCCTGCTTTTGTCAAATCTATGCATGTACAGTTGCCTCTACCCTAAAAAAAAGCTCTCATTCTGACAAATTTTACTATCTGAACCTCTTCAGAAGCCAGATGGAGGAGCTGTAGTTTGGCATTTGGTATGCACCTGACAGCAGCAGACATTCAGAATGCCACCTGTTGTATTGCATATATTAAACGGATTGTGCAAAAATGTGTGCCTTCACCATTAACAAAAACCCAACTGGTGATGCTGAAAAAAAAGATTTTTGGCCCCTTTTGGCTTTCCAATTTTGCAGCTTAAGATTTCTAAGAGACACAATACACATCAAAAACAAAGAGGATATTTTCGTTGTCTTTTCTACTTGACAAAAACATGATATTGTGACTCTCTTCCCATTGGTTCACCGGTGTCTCTAGCTGTGAAGCCCACAATTGGACCCTTAGGGATCCGCACCAAGCCAACCAGACTGAACATTCAAACAACACACTCCATTTAACCCATAACCACCAACCTACAGCCATCTGTCTATACTATCAGCCCCTGTAAGGCCTGTAGCAGCTGTACACCAGTTAGAGCGATCAAGTGTACACTTTTAGATAATTTGGTAAACTGCCTGTCAGCCTGAACATGTTTGAAAACCTGCTGGATTTCCCCGTTGCACTGTGTTCTCCGTGCCTCTTCACCGTCCACTAACTGAGCTCCACTCTCCTAACATCTCCATTTACGATCAAAGCCGGCCTGAACCCTCCAACCTCATGGTCACTGATCACTTTCTGTAGCACACTGCTTTCATTTCATTGCTCTGATGTGATTTTATTAGACTTTTACTGATGTGGCTCTCTGAAGGCAGCCTTAATAGTTTTGTAATGAGGCTGCCACAGTTCTTCAAGCGCTCTCTTATGCTGCGGAATTTATTCTCGTAGGCTGTCACATTCTTTCAATCAAAATTTGTCTTTCGCACATGCATTAATGAGAGTTCTGCCCTCTGCTGAAATCAGCCAAATTAACTTGTTTTAATAGCTGGCAGCTCAGTGAAAAGGGATAACCTATAACACCTATTGAGTTTAATGGGGAATTATGGAAGTTAATATTTATTACTGAACACTAACAGGAGGAAATGAAAAAAAAAGAACATTTTATTGGAGATTGCTCCAGAATAAAAGTCCTGCATTGAAAAGTGTGAGCGACAGACTAAAGAAAAAGCATTAATTTAGCTTTTGTTGGTTCTAAGTACAGTAATAGGTGTTAGCATGTATATATTGGGCATTAGATTTCTGTCTGCATTTACTGTTAAGCCCAAAATCATGTCAAGTTTTGATTTATGCTCAATTATTTTTTGACCGTAACGTTTCCTCTGGCAGGTACAAGGTGATGAAAGATAGGACAACATGTCAGGGATGTTTTGGTAAAATTTCTTTTTACTTTTAAGTCTACAAACATCCACAGCCCTTTAAATTGATGTACTTTACTATACAAGTACAAATCATGGCTAAGAGCTTTGCAAGTTTGCCACTAGGGTCTATCACTGAGAAGGAGTTGTGTGTTGTAGCTGCTCACAAGATGGGGAAAGGTGATAAAGCCATAGACAAATGTTTTCAAGTGCCAGCGGCCGCAGTGCAAAGTACAAGGAGTTCCCAACTGTGAAAAATGTCAGATGAAGCGATAAGAAAAGTGAACACAACAATGGCAGCGTGAGAGGCCATGAAGAATCCAAGAATCACCACCGAGACCAGACTGTTACCAACATGTCAATCAGATGCTAAACACGGCTGGTCTCCATGGACGCAGCATCAGACCGTCCAACCAGACAATGTGGTTGACATCAGAGTTTTTCTATTTGTTGATTCTAACAGCTTTAATCCCAAGCAATTATGAGGAAAACGCAACACAAGACGACAGACGGTCATTATTATTTCTCATCATTAACTTCTGTCAGTTGAATCAGCAGAAACATGGATGAGCCATGTTTCACATCTGGTACCATGTCGATCGTCCACGTCTGAGATATATGAGACAGTAAGTGAACAGGTGGTTCTCATAGTCATTAGCCCCATTCACACAGAGACTGAGCTACAATGCTGCTAAGAACATCTCCTCAATATGCTGCTGTTGCAACAAAAATGACCCCCAAGTACAACAGTCTGACCTAAGACAGGCTGTGAAAAGAATCTAATGCGTTGGTCAAAGGGGAAACCTTACTCTCTTTGACAGGGACCACATTATCAGTTTGTCTCAAAAAGAGGCAAGATGAGGGTCTGAGGAGGCACAAACCATGACCTGAGTATATTCTGGCATAAGTCTCATCCACGGTGGCTCCAACTTGCACCTTGCATTACATAAAGGATGTTGTCTTTTTATTTATTCATGAAGGAGACAACAAGCAGGTGGGTAAACAGGACGTATACTGTTGCTAAATTAGGTACAACAGATGGTGCAGTGGCCACTGAAAAACCTTTAGAGGTCTTGAAGTGTCCAGACATCGTAAGAAACATATTGAGAAGGGATGGTCTTAGAAGTGCACATTTCTGTCTTCTTCTTTCTCTTCGTCCAGGTGTTCACACTGACCGCTGACATCAGTGCAGTAGAACTAGACACGCTGACGGGAACCAGTCAACAACTGGGTGTTAGTTTAATAAAGTTACTGGATGTCTGGTTGTTCTCATGGTACAATAACAAGGTGGTTCCTCGCCACATATATTTAGTAGCCTTGATAACCGTTTGAAGCTCAGACAGATAATCAGAGATCACACGCCCTCATGTGTGGGACGCCACCTCAATAGCCGGATGTGTTTGGGCTTCAGCAGAGAGGAAAGAAGCCACCCAGTGCAGACCAGTGTCACCGCTGCACCGGCTGAGCAGTTTCCTGAACAAACTGTATCATCCACTCACACTACTAAGTCTTGTGCCATCACTGAAATACTTCACTCCCTAATGTTTGTTTTTGTGTTTGGATGAATTCATTATTTTGTTATAAATGTGTGGGAATGTGGCAGGACTTCTCTGCTTAGGTTCACAAGAGGTGGTGTGTTTTTGATATTTATGGTTTGCGATTAAACAGAAAAACTGGACATCAACAATAGAGACTGACTGATGGCAGCGGTGGACGTGCCGACCGACAGACGAGTCTCAGCGCAAAAAAACCCACAGAGCCGAGCACCAAAGATGGAAACTAAAGAGCGCAGTTACAAAAGGAGCTGCGCATATTTTAATGATGAGGTGCTGATAATACGACTCTAATTCAGCGCTGTGTTTTTAAAACTGAAACAGAAAACCACATCGTAAATCTGTGCACGAAGGTTATTGTTCTGAGGTGTGTGTGTGTGTGTGTGTGTGTGTGGGCTGCTGGATGAAAGTTCCAGAGTCTTGGGTTTCAGAAACGGGTAAAAACAGAACAGGTGGAAAATGATTGCTTTTTGAGGGTACAACAAAGATTTAAAGGTTAATTGCAGTTTAAGGAGTATAGCTGTTATTGCACTATACATGTAAACAAACAGGTGACGATCTCAAAGGTGAATATGGAAGGTGTTTAGTTGGAAATTACCACCAGGTTGAAATTGCGAATGCATTTTGTAAAATGACTGTAGAGGTTCACATTTGGTCAGATCTAAAACACTGCACAAAATGTTTCATGTAAAAATCAGTTTGTTTTTTGCTTTTTGGAGAGGTGCAGGGAGTTAGGTTAGGTTAGGAGTTAGTTTTCACCCCAACATACACAGTTTTGTGCAACTCTTTGTTTCCTCGACTCTCTGAACCACCGGACATAAACTTAGCATTAATGGGAAACACACCAGACTGACATAAAGCGGAAGTATCTTTTCAAACTACACGAATTAATACTTTTTAGATTAAAAAGGTAGAGTATGCGATTTTAAGTCATTGCACTTTGTCAAATACAGTGAATCTCATCATGGTTTGCTGGCTGTCCAGTTCTTTTACACTGTCTTGGCAAACAATGTGGCTTAGACTGACACACACACGGCACTATTCCTGTGTGCACAATGACAGGGTGAAAAGAGAGTAATGGGAGTTAGAGGTTGAGTAACTCTGACACATGCAAGCTACCTAAACATCAGCAATCTGTCTCCAGAACCAGCCTCCAGCCTCTTACTGTATGCTACCTGCTCAGGACCAAAATACAAACAACTAAAAAACACAAGTGACTGGTTAGTTAACGTAGAGGAGCATTTAGCAGCTAACAAACTAGACATGCAATCTGTCTGCTTGACCACTTGCAGACCTTTTATGTAGAGATGTAGACATGACTTTGTTTTTCTGTTTATTTTTACAGACAAAATTGTACTTTTTAAAGTTTACTTGCCTGATTAAAGCGAGGAGCCTGTTAAACAGTCATTAAGGTTGCACAAGCCATCACCTGTCAAGAGTTTCTTCCTCACAGTAGCCATCTTGTTCTGAAGGTGAAGGAGGGGCCACGCCTCCAGAGCAGCCTTTTTATTGGTTCACTGAGGAGGTGGGATCTAATTGGATAATAGATGTTTCCTGATTGGCCTGTTTGGACTGCCCTGTATACTTATAGAGTGCTAAGCAAATTTTTTTAGATCACCTGTCTGATTTGTTAAGCACTGCACACACACATATATAAAACAACGGCAAACGCACAGTAAATAGAAAATGAAATAATTCAGAACAATGTTCGGTGACAAAACTGCAGGTTTGATACACAAGAACAGACCTGAGAAAACCTAATGCTGAAAACTTACAGATAACTGACTAATTAAATGCAACACCTAACACATGGCGGTACACAACATCTACCACAGAGGCCACATGTTCTCTCTGACTGGTCTGAGGGATCTTGGGAGTGACGTAAATCCCACACCGCGGCCTTCACAGTCACCATCTATCACCGCCACCATCAAAACACCAAATGAGGGAATACATCTTTAAAGAATGATGTCCTTCCCTCCAGAAGAATCAACGCTAAGAAGCACCGTGACGCCGCTCTGACGGTGCAAGTTGGTTCATTTATCACCCAGTAGCCTCAGCTTCAAAAATATCTGTTATCTTGTAAAACCCTCCAGTCAAACTGTGCTGCTTATTTATACGGTGACCTGCGGCAGACCCCACCCACTGTAGTTTCCAGCTGAACGCCCATCTATTGGGATGTATTAATAGGCTGAGGTAGCACACACACACTTTCCGGGTGGGGAATGCGACAGGGTGTAACGCACAGGACTGGGTGGTGAAAACAGATGAAATAAGATTTCCTCAGAGTTAGTGTAAAGCAGGGCTGCAAGGTGGTGCAGTTGGTTAGCACTGCACGAAGGTCGCCGGTTCGTGTCCTGGTGGGGGCACCGGAATCTTTCTGCGTGGAGTCTCCATGTTCTCCCCGTGCAGCGTGGGTTCTCACTGGGTTCTCCAGCTTCCTCCCACAGTCCAAAAACATGTTGAGGTTAATTGGTGATTCTAAATTGTCTGTAGGTGTGAATGTGAGTGTGCTTGGTTGTCTGTCTCTAAGTGTAGCCCTGTGATAGACTGGTGACCTGTCCAGGGTGTCCCCTGCCTTCACCCTGAGTCAGCTGGGATAGGCTCCAGCCCCCCCACGACCCTAGTGAGGATTAAGCGGTGTATAGATAATGGATGGATGGGATAGCGTAAAGCACTTTATTTTCTACATGGTGTCTGAAATCAAAAAGGCTACACTTGAAGGAAATCAGATGGACGTTATTCGAGTGGTGAGGCACTGGTCTCCCCAGCAGATGGGGATGTTGGCTCAGCGAAAACTAGAAATGATTCCATGGACTCAGCGTGCAGCATGTGTGCCGTCGATGTGGAAAAACTGACACTTTTATTGAGCAAACGACAACAGTTTGATCCTCATTTATTGGTTTGTAGATACAAGACTGTACATGCTCCGGGAGGCCAGTCTGCAGTTACGGCAGCAGACCGATTCATTCCTGCACACAGGAAATTGTCTACTGTGATTTCTTTTTTTTTTTTTTTTTTTTTACCCTGAGATAATTACAAAACAGTTACATAGAAAGTAATGTAATAAAAGAGAAGTGTATAACAAACAATCAACAGTAACGTCCTCTACAATAACAGTCTCAGTGCTGGAATTCACCATTTCTGACTGTTGAACACTGAATTTTCAACACTTCTGTTCATCAGATCACATCTTCTGAAAAAAAGAATAATATACACCAAAGGCTGAACACAATACGCTATAGGAAGGATCGTCTGCTGGTTTTTGGTGACTACGTGCGGAAATCTGGTGGGGATTTGGAGGTCCAAAACTGACAAAAAATAAATAAAAAAACAGACGTGAATACATCAACAAATGATGCAGTTGGTTGCATCACCTAAGGAACAGTGAAAACAAATGTTCAGACTTATATTTGCCTTGGATGGTTCCCCTAATAGACAAACTGTTGTGCATGGATGAATGGTGATTAGTTTGGTCTGTTCACTTCAAATAAACTGGAATTATCCTTTCACCTCCAAACAGTTGGGAAAATAAAATACATTGTTTTGTATTAAATTTAAAAAGAATTTATTAAACGTTAAAAAAAGGGGAAGAAATTCTATACATTTGACCCTAAACGCACCCATCTCATTATCACATAAACGCATGGAAATGAATAAATGCAATGAATACAATAATGAGTTAAACTGTGTGAAGAGCAACACAAAGCAGACTAAAATAAAAGATGTTTTAAAACTGTAAAAGCAAAGTAAATGACTACAAATGGAATTATCAGCTTATTTGTAGTGGAGGGAAAAAAATTAAATATGCTTTTTTTCTAACTAACTGATTGGAAATTAAAATATTTAAATTCGTTTTTATCATTTGAATTGTTTAGCTAATAATATAATTTATGATATAAAAGCTTTTACTACATTTTGTCAGTTTTGGGCCTCATAACTGACAAATGAAAAGTTAACTTCCAGTGCTGCAAAGTTTTATTTGCTTCTTTAGTACTAAATGCAATGAAAATGATTGTTTTTTTTGTAGTTGGATCAAAGAAAGAGGAGTTTCGAAGAGCACAAACCAGACTTGTGTTTAAAGACAACACCGGGGCATAAAAGCTAAATTACATTAACAAGCTGAAAAATATCTTGGTACATACAAATACAGGTTTTTTCAGTAAATATGATTGTCATTGAAACTCTGCAGAAAACCTACCAAAGACAAAATAAACAACAAAAAAAAAGAACAGTTAAATCTTTGGCAACATTCTACAAGATTCTTGAATCATGCTTGGAAACGGAGAGGCAATACAAAAGTGTGCACACATGAACTTTTAGCACCATATGAAATGTCTAGTCTCTGTCTCTATGTGTCCGTTACATGGCGCCGGAGGTGATGAAGACGTAGATCCTGGCCAGGAACGAGGTGAACGCGCCCTGCCTCAGCAGCTTCATCTCCACGTCTATCTGGAAGTCTTTGGGCTGGCGGACTTGTCTCTGCAGGTAGACGGCGCCGGTGAAGCTGTTGAGCTTACGGGTGCTGAAGTAGCCCTCCTCGTTACCCTTGGTGACGCTGATGACGATGTGGTCGCCGGAGTAGGCCGGGGACGGTCCGATTCGGAAGATCTGGGCCGGGATGACGATGTTGGTCTGGAAGCTGAGCTGGTAGTAGGTGATCCGCTGGGGGGAGTTCTGACAGTCCAGGGAGTTTGGGGGGCAACTGATCCGCTCGCAGCGTCTGGAAACCAACCAGGGAGGACAAACAGAGGAAGACGGGATGACTCTTACATCCTACATATCTTTTTTTTTTTGCTATGTCTTAATTGAACTCATGCATTCACAAAGGGATGTATTTTTGTTGTATGTAGTTAGACATAAGACAACACAAAGTTCAGCTCCATGTTGTTGAGACACTGGGATAAAGGATAAATTAACAAGGTGTGTAACTGAGTGTGTTGCACAATAAGTAATTAAGAACTGAGGCTGGAAACAAAAAAACATTAGCATAACAAAAGCTTTAGGATTCACTGGCTGGGTTTGTTCTAAAAATATGTTTCCATCTATGATCACATTTTCGCTGCAGGCTTTTGTAAAACAGTCAAAATCAGTCCTGAAGTTCATAAACGGCTCTTAATAATACACTCAGCAAAGGTCACATGAAGTACGGAAGCTCATTTTTCTGTTAAATGTGAACACGGCATAAGAACGGCCTCTGAACAGCGACTATTAGACTTTTTTTTACTTGTACAGGAAAAAGTGTCATTTCACTTGATGGCATATTGTCAGTGCAATAACCTGCTGCCAGAGGGAGCCTGAGCTGAAACTAACGACAATTTCCGCCTCATTGGAAATTAGAATGTAAGTAGTTTCGTACAGTGGAGCTGTTCCACATCAAGGAAAAAAATGGATTAAACACTTGCACTCTTTATTTCGTGATCCCATTTCTTTAAAAGACCAAACATCTGGCTGTCAGTCATGTATGTTCTCCCTTTGTCTGTATGTTCCAGCTTCCTGTCGCAGTCCAAAGACATGTGTGGTGGTTAAACTGGTGGTTCTATGTTGTTGTAGGTATAAGTGTGCATCATCATCGTTTGTCTCGTTGTGTTGGCCCTGTCATGGACTGTCTGCACCTCGTCTTTTGCCCAATAAATGAATCCATGCATGTGATTCAATACACCTCACCTGCACACTGATCAATCACAACATTAGCCCACTGACAGGTGAGTTGAGTGACATCATCTTGTTAAAGTCCAGTAATCTGCTTGGGTCCTGTCCTCTTAGTTTGACATGTGCCAGATACCTCAGCATTGTTGCAGACCACTTACACTCCCTATGGTAATTGGACTCCCTGATGCCAGCAGCCTCCACTAACTGCTCTGGAACAACTCGAGGAACATGACCAAGAGCTCAAGGATTTGACTTGGCCTCCAAACTCCAAAGATCCAAATCCTATCAAGCACCCATGGTGCACTGATATAAAGGCCCTACCCCGCAACCCAGAGAGCGCTGTGGTGCTAGACACCACAGGACACCCATGGAGATGCCATATCCAGGCTCCAACAGATCTGAGCTGTTTGGTGGGCTACACAGTATCATGCAGGTACTTTTAATATTGTAGCTGATTGGTGTTTATAATAATAATAATTGATCAGATTTATATAGCGCTTTTCTAGACACGCAAAGTTGCTTTACATTCACACACATTCATTCCAGTAGCGGCTGCCCCGGGGCAGACCGACAGAGGCGTGGCTGCCATTCTGTGCCTACAGCGCCTTCAACCACCACCTCAAACAATCCATTCATTCACACCAGGCAAGGTGGGTGACATGTCTTGCCTAAGGACACAATGACCATGACACAGGTTACAGGGCGGCATCGAACCACTGACCTTCCAATCACTAACCGAACCGCCGACTTTCAGACCATTGACTGACTCGCTGACCTTCCGATCATTGACTTGCCCTACCACCTGAGCCACAACCGCCCATATTAAATGTGATTGGTTAGCAATGAAGGCTAGTTGGCAGCCTAGAGATGCTAGTGACCACCCAGGTCAGTGACATATCCAATCGGCCCGTAAATGACTCTGCTTGCTGAATAAATGGGTGAGTGTCTGACTTGATAGAGCGATAAGGAAGAGATCCGCTTTACAGTTTTCTCTGCTGGTCTTTTATTGACCACCTGTAGCCTATTAGTAGCTAAATCAGTCATTGGCTCCTCAGTGGTCTTCTTACTGGTACACACCCTGCATCATACTACAAGAAAAGCTGGGGATAGGTTTGCTGGTATAGACGCAAAAAATAACTGCACAGTTTGGTCCTGCTGCTGGAAAAGCACATGATTTCCTCACGCGACTGGACTGCTGCTGAGAAATGTAGTTAAAGCAAAGCTACAATCCAGCAAGGATTCAGGAAAAAAACCCCGAAATGAGCACCAAATTGCACAACAATACAACAGAGAAAGCAGCATCCTCCCGAGGCCGCGCGGTTCGTCCGGTCGGCATTCTGATGCTCCGCGACAGCTTATCCATCACACATCACAATTTACAGCCCGGAGCGAACCTTGATTTAGTGCACCGGAAAATTTGAACAATTCATTTCAGGACAAGAGCGTGTTGGAACCTTTAATCCGGGAGACATTTTAATCTCATCCGCCTGCCAAGTCTACTCATGAATGAAAGATGTCTCTTGTGGCAAGCCAAACCACGTCACACTGAGGTTAATAAGGTGTCTCTAGATAACATTGATAAGATGCCTCTCGTGGGCCGACCGGCGGGTGTGTTAGAGTGTGTGTGTGTGTGCCGTTTCTGTCCAGTGGAGCGTTGAGCAGAGCGAGCTGCAGAGACGGCGCCGGGAAGCACCGAGCTGATCAAAGCCATCTGACTTCAGCGTGCAGCTCGATGGGAGTTATGTTCAGTTACCAGCCAGCCTCTGCAGCCGACACAGCTAACGAGGCCCTTCTGTGCAGGACGCTGCACTGGAAGGACACGGATGTACAGTATTTCACAGCATGACAGGAGCTGGACAGACTCCTATAGGAAAAACCCATATACATCGATAGAAGTCGGTGCTTAACGGGGCAGGATGCCTGGGAGCTGCAAAAAAATGATGCATTATACCTGTTAGGACAGATTTTATTGGACCTAAGAGAAAATACACGCTCGGATACTCTACCAAGGCTTGACTTTATCGTGCTTTAATGTAGATAAAATACCGGTCAGGTCAGAAAAAGGCACCGTCGGAGCAAAAACATTTCAAGATTTGACAGCTGCTGAGAGATAAATGCGACTCACATGTCGGACACCTTCTTGTAGTTGGGAGGACAGTCGAAGGAGAGACACCTGAAGCTTCCCTGCAGGTTAAAGCAGTTCTGTCCGAAAGAGCAGTTGTGAGCGCCAGTTGTGCACTCGTCAACATCTGGAAAAAGAGACAGTAAAGACAATGAATACCCAAACTCACAGTGTTTTGACAGCAATTTGACAGAACAGGCCCAACTTACTGGCTATTTTTGAGTATTATAACATACAGTATTTCATCAACAGACGAAGACAAGTAGATGGAGTACATCCATATTTTTGTTTCCATATTGGGTTAAAAATAAAGTTAAAGGAATATATGAAGAGTTTATTTGCAAAAACAGACAACTTCACAAACCTTCAGAAAACCCACTTTTCCATTGTCTACCTGAGACAATATCAATCAAACTTAAGTTATCTCTATTTTTGTCATTTCTGTTGATTCAAATCCATTCAACTACAGTTTGATTGATATTGTCTCAAGCAAACAACAACAAAATAAGTTTTCTGAAAATCTACAAAACTTGAGTTATCTGTTTTAGCAAATAAACTCTTCATTTCTACATTTTTGGAAATACTTAGTCTTTCTCTTTCTGAGCATTAGATGACAACATGTGAAGCCAAAGCCAGCCGTCGATTAGAATAGCTTAGCAAACCTCTAAAATGACATGTTGAATTTAAAAATTGCCAAACTGACACCATGTATCAGAGCCACAAATTGCTAACACAGACAGAATCATCTGATTTCTAACTTTCTGTCACTCCAACAATAGAAGAGCTCATCTGTAACATGGTGTTATGTCAGGAAAAAACATGTAAGTAAGCTTAAAATGCTGATATTTTATTATAATCACTTTATTGGACATGCATCCTTTTCATGATTTATGGCATCATAATTGTGTTATACTACCAGGAGACATTTTTAAATTCTCTCTGCTTCTAGCAATGGTTGTGTTGTTCTGTTGCTATTTAATCTTACAGTGAAAAATGAGCCCACAGCGACTAAAAATGTGAGACGGGAAAAACTGATTGGAGTTTGGAGGCTCCAAGTGGCCATGCCTGGTACTGCAACAAAAGCCTGCTTCCTAACAAACATTTTCCCATAAACCTTGATTATGAATGAAAAAATGAAAAATACTTTATTTATCCCAGAAGGGAAATTCAATTATACTCCTTTGCATTCAAGCACATAGACAGTTGCCTGAACACCACGGGCACATAGTCGTAGCAATCATATACTTTCCATCTTTCTTTTTTATATACATTCTAGTCCACTTTATATGTGCTTGAAGGACCTAATTTCATACATGTGCTCTGGATCAGCATCTATGTGTTCTGAGAATGCTCATGATTGTTGTTGAAGTTTAAGTTATGTTGACTTGAGTCTCACTTTGTTAAAGCATTTTGTAGAACCTAATGGTCTGGCTGCACCACGCTGTCATTCTTGGTTGTTGAAAACAGTAAATTAAGGACAAAGGCGACTGAAGTGAGCAGTGGCTTAAACCAGCAGGCTGCATTCGGTGAGTCAGACCATGTGGACCCTCGTAAATCCTCACGTTCCTTGTTGGTTTTTGTGTCTTAATGTATATATATTTTGCTGAGATTGAATTTTGTACTGTCTCTAAAGTATTTAAAAGGTCTATTGGGACAGGCATTGCATCCTACTGTATCTGTTAGCTACACGCTCGGCCCTATGCAAATAAACGTGCTGACATTTGAATAGGAATGCACATAGAAACAGTATTTGAATGCTGTAGCACTCATCTTAACAAAGGTCTTTAGGTGACGCCTAGAAAACACTGTACCTGGCCAAGATATACTGTAGCTACAACATGTAATTTGCCTTAAATAAATATACATATTTCAATATAAGACATCCAACACTACATTTTTTAATAACTTTTTTAAAACTCTGGACAAAGTCTGACTAGTTCAACATTCTAAACTAAGCGAATCACCTCCTTGACCTGGTGGAAGCACATCAGGAGGAAAAATTTCCTTCATGCTGAACTGTAATTTAATCCTTCAGAGCAAAGTAACACGGAGCTACAGAGTGTTCACGTCCACGGATCCATTTTCTTGACAACTTTGCAGAAGACTATCTGTTAATGAGGCCTGAAAACTCTGACAGATGCTAGTGAGCGGATTTTCAGTCGGGATCGTGTGGTCGAATTGCAGGAAGCTTGTTTCTGAGGAAGAATGTACAAATTTCCAAATCGACGGAATTGCAACCAAAAAAAAAAGAAATTCATTAAAACGTATTTGTGCTTCATCAATTTCACAGTCTGCCAAATAAAAGCTGTAAATATTGTGTGGAAATGTTCCAAATGCAGATTTTAAGGACATGTGGTTCAGTTTTCTCTAATTAGTCTTTATTCTTTTGAACAGGTTGTACCAGTAAATGCATTTTTAACAAGTTTTTGGAAAGTTGGAAGACATAAATTTAATGAGTATTTGCTTCGTGCAGAGTAGCTGACGTCATAAATGAACGCACCAGTGAGCTGCACCAACTATTCACTACCTGGTTTTTAATGCTGGACGCAAACGGTTTCCAGTTTGGGAATAAGAGCGTTAATGCATTTGACAAAACTCCAAAAAAACAACAACGTAAATGCAAATTCATTTCTGAAGACGTTGCGACCGAGGCCTCACCTCTGCAGGTGTGTCCGTTGGCCGACATGACGTATCCGTGAGGAGGACAGGCGCACTGGTAGCTGCCCGCGACGTTAACGCACTTGAAGGCGCAGAGGTTCCCGATGCTCTGGGTGCACTCGTCAATATCTGTTCAAAACACACACACACACACACACACACACGTCTCATCAGTGAGATTAAAACCCTGTGAGGAGGCCAAAGGCAGCTTCAAATGGAGCTCTTCAACTTTGTGGTTTCTGTGCTTGTGTGACTGCTTTCATGTCAAGGGGATTAGCAACAGACGCTACCTGGAGGCCCTGTCACCCAAGACAAAATAAAAGCTGGAGCATTATTTGGATCATGTGAGGAATGTGTCTGCTGCGTTAGCCGCAGTGTTTCCCTCTTGCAGTCCTTTCATGCTGTGTCTTACCGTTCTGCAGGACTGCAAAAACATCCACGACAGTCTCCTGTAGAT
>NW_007578421.1:65359-139309 GCF_000690725.1 Stegastes partitus | reverse complement strand
TTATTATTTTAGCGATATTTTGATATATATTATATTTCCAATAAAGACTAACAAATTAAGACTAACAAAAAAAATTATAAAAAATATGACAAACTTTCATTTATTTCCCTTCAATATTCCATACACAAGAACTCTACTCTATATTCTACTCTGCTCTGTATAGGTCAACTTGCTCTTAGAGTGACAGAGGGAGCAAACTGTTCTAAAGTAGGGAGGGTTGTACTGGGAGCACTGGGGAGTCAGGTGTGACTGTGGCTCACAGGTCAGACAGGAGGGTCATTAGCAGAGCTTTACTCAGAGCTCCCGATGTCATCGTCTCCATCTGGGCCCACACACAACGTGTCCGCACCTCGCTTTCAAGAGATGTCATCAGATTACATAAGAAAGACTCCAAATGTCCGTGATGTGTGTTTTTTTTTTTTTTAATAAACATGTTCCTTCTATTTTTAGGAAAGACAGATGGTGATTAAGTCAAGGTTATAATCTCTGCTCGGCGAGGAAGAGGAAAAGTCAGACTAGTTTCATCAGCAACTTGAATCAGGGCCTGCAGCGTTTGTAAAGAACAGATTGCACATCCAGGATTAGTTTGATGTGTTCCAAGAGGATAAACACTGGAGTTCATCCTCTTTATTATACACATAGTTTTGTTTTTGTTTTTAAACCTGTCATTTATAAAAACATATATGTGACCACACCAGTAGCCACTTTTCCTTTCCGTGGGTCTCGTGGAGGGCTGGGGTGGACACGATTATCATGTTTTCAGTTTGGTTTTGCTCCTGAGAGGTCAGCAGGTTATTAAACCACAGCTACAGGTGGGTGTGATAAACTGTCTTCTGCTGCATTTCACCCCCACATCGTGTAATCTCCACCGGACGTAATCACGCTGATGACGGCTTCCTCGCTGACCTGCACCACGTCTGAAATCTTTCCTTCACTCACTGTTCTTACACTGGCTCACTGGGAATGACCGGCTCTCAGGTAATTGTAATAAAAGCAGGGTGACGATCAAAACTCAAGACTCGTGATGACCAAGTACGTTCTGTCCAGGCTGCAAGACTACAGAACGCTCTGTCCCGATCTGCATCTTGTTGATTGTTCCTGTGCTCAACTGCCTGTTCCTGTTTCTTCCGAAACTAGTTTCTGCACTTGCCTTCGGGCTCTTGTTCCTGTCCTTGTTCTCCTTCCTGTATCCAAACATCTGCAAATGAGATCATCTTTTTGATGCACTACTATTATGCTAATAGTTGGATTTCAGCACAAAGAGCTGACATATTAATACATAATAAAGAGGCCAGTAAAACCCCAAACAATGAAAAACTTGATGGAAGTTGTGAATTTTTATCGCGTATTAATGTGAGTAAGGCTACAGTCTCCTCATCACTCCACACTGAACCCACGAGGTTTTCTGTCAGTCAGGTCAGCTAGTTTGCATATTGGCAGTTGGATGGACTTTAAGTAACATTTTCCTCATTTAAAAAGAGCAACAAAGTCTCCTGCCTTTTATTTTGGGGCTGGACCATCTTAATAAACACCAGTATAACCTTGAAATCTTTATATCCTTAATATCAGTGACGCAGTATAAAAAGTCACTCTGTTCTGTTTAGTCAAATCTGGTGTTACATTTGCACAAAACTAAAGTTTGCATGACCCATTGAGAGAACTTCTGCCTCTAGAGCAGCTTCAAACAGCACTTGGACGACTGAACCTCGTCGTCTTGCAGGTCTGACACGCTGATACGTACCAGCGCAGACTTTGCGCAGGGCGTCATACTGGTAGCCTGTCTGACAGTCACAGCGGTAGCTGCCAGGGAGGTTGTGACAGATCTGGCCCACTCCGCAGCGGTGCGTCCCCATTTGACACTCATCAATGTCTAGACAGGCAGAGAGAAACATAAAGCACCTCAGCAGTGACCCACTGAGCACCCGAGTGGGTCTATCTTAAACACAGACAACCTCCTACACAAACAAAACATGCGTATGCTGCTCTTGCTCTCGTCGCTTGTGTGACAGACTTAACCAAGCAACAGCCCAAAAGTGAAGGCGCCAACAGCTGCAGATCCTTAAATGAGTGACTTGATGGTAAATATTAAACTTTACAGTAAAAATAAACATGTTAACAGTCTGGTATATAAAAAAAAACAGTTTGGTTCTCTATCGCTAATTTTCTTGTTCATAACAATCTGTTTATAAATTACCAATTTAAACTGTATTAAGGCTTAAATTTCTGTACAATGTGGCTTCTGTTCCTGACAATCTCCTAAAAAAAATCTATCCAGATTATTTTATATCTTCAATGTACTTATTCATATACTTGTTTATTGTATATCTCTCTGCATGGATGATACCAACTGGCTCACACTCTTCCTTCCTCTCCGAGTCTCAGCCAAAACAATGATGTCAATGCTCTCATTCACACCTCTCCACGACGCCATCCCGCTTCGTCAATGCTTCACCTTTAAAGCGCTAAATCTCACCGACACACTTGGCTCCGTCGGGGCTGGCGTGGTAACCGTGGCTGCACTTCTTGATCTTCTGCTGGCATGTGTAGGAGCCCACTGTGTTGATGCAGTTAAAACCTGAGCTGCACGGCTCATTCAGGCTGCTGCACTCATTTATGTCTGCAGGAGCACAAAGACACAGAATCAAGCTGCAGAGAAGAGCCACTGGTGGGAGCATTGTTCTTGATTGACGGGCCTACCCATGTCTATTTCTGTGATTAGAATTGTGTATTTAGTTGTTCATGTGTGGGCATCGTGGTAGCGTCGCCGAGCAAACTCAAACTGGCAGTTTGAAAGTGGTTAATAGTGTTTGACATCCCTGTAAGTATTAATCTTCAAAATTCATGTGACTGTGGCTGTTGACCTGACAAAACGCTCTAACATGTCAGTATTTCCAGGCTTTCTTCCACCTAAATGATCAAGTACACGGAGCTCTTTCCAGACAAAATCCAGTTGCTTCATCACTCTGATGGATTTTCTAAAAATACGTTATTTTCAGCAAGTTTTCAGGACCGCAGTTCCTAAATTTAGGCCACAAAGTGTGCTGTGGTTACTTTCCATGACTATGAATAGAAGGATTTTCTGTTTGCTGCACTCGTTTTGTTTTGTTTTGCATTCAGAAGCCTGGAAACTTCTACATGGAACCACATCCTGCTTTCTTTCAAAGTAGTCCAGCGAGCATATTCAGGTTTATCAAAACCAGAAGTCAGGATTTGGTTTCTGAAATCTGATGTTCAGAACAAAAGGTGGATTCTTCAAAATCCTGATCTTAGCAGAGATGCTCATGTCCATGTGAACACACTAAGCATGTGTAACTAAACCACAGCTTTGAAGACTTTAGAGCAGGGGTGTCCAATCCTGGTCCTCGAGGGCCACAGTCCTGCTTGTTTCAGATGTTTCCTTTTTCCAACACACCTGATTCAAATGATCAGCTCATCATCAAGCTCTACAGAAGCCTGATAACGATCCTGATCATTTGAATCATTTGTGGCCCTCGAGGACCAGGATTGGACACCCCTGCTTTAGAATAACTGAGTCAACGTCACCTAATAAACCACTTTAAAGGAGCTAACAGAGACCAAAATGCCAAACAGTGGTTGAACAACAGATACACAAGTCACAGTGGAATTGGGTGAAAAATCATTTAAAAAAACATTTACATTTCTAAAACACCAGATTATTAAAACCCCCAGATATACACTTGTTGGGAACCAAAGGAAGCCTCACACCCTCAGTGACAGATCTGTAACGTACGTGCAGCCATGCTGGGAGTCATTACCGCTGATGATTACTCTGCTCCGCGTGGCTGTACATCAGCCGAGCTATAGGAGACAGTTTTATGACATCAGCAGCACCCAGAGGTGAACATTACGGCTACCCCCCTTCCAATATGATATTTCCCTAAACGCCACTAAACAAATTGTATGTAATTTAAAGAAAAGCGGGGATGCTATTTGTTATTTTGTGCTCCTACAGCGGCCGTGTGTCGGGTACGCTGAAGTGTAACAGTTTGAGGTTTTATTGGGAGCTTTTTTATTTTCACTGTGAAGTTACCAAGCTGCTAGTAGGAAGCAGGAAGCAGGAGCAGCCAGCCAAGAAATAGTTTACAACACAACCCCAAATAAAAAAAAAAACCCACAACTTATACAGTTTGGTTTTAGTCCAGATTAAAGAAACAAGACATTATGCGTTGATAAATCTGTAATGATGAAATAATTAGTTGATCAACCACAAAATGAAAGCTCAAAATATGCCAACATAGTCAAATAAAAAGGTTGTTTTTTTAAATAACATCTTGGGGTCTTCATTGAATAGCCAACTGAGTATAAATGACAGAAAATAAAGGGAGAAAGATGCAGAATAAAAGGTAAAAAAAAAAGTCTGATGTGATCTGGGAATGTTTTGGTTGGTTAACAGTTAAGTTCCAGTTACACTAGAAAAGTCGTGGTTCATATGACGGGTAGTCTGACCACATTAAAAGCGTTTACACCTGAACCAAACAGCCACACTGGAAGGTGAAGTGAAAAGGTTGGAATCTCAATATTTATTAAAAAGGGGACTGATAGTATGGACGTTCAGTCTCTCTGGAAAGGCGTCCAATGTGTTGCATTCTGTTGTTCACAAGTGAGAGGTTCAGCCCTTCAATCCCCTCAACCCCACTTCATTATCAGAAATTAATAGTTCTTTTGGAGCATACTGGCCTCTTTAGACTACCAAGAAAAGTCTCAGAATCTTGTATTTGTTGACCTCCAGTGGTTGAACTTGTTGTCTTGTTGTGATGTTTAAGAGTTCTAAAGGACCCGATGACTAACCCAAACCTCTGACCACAGCCGATCACAGCAACAGCTGTTAAAAAATGTTCATTATTTCAGTTTGGTTCCAGATATTTTGTCTTTTTAGATTCATCCAGTTCTTAATAACCCCTAGAGCCACAGTAAAAAGTTTCCTTTTTATCGTTCTTAAAGACGTTTCATCTCCCATCCAAACACCTTTTTTAGTTCCCAACTGAAAAATCTTGTGGAGTTCATGTTTTCTTTTTTTTTTTTTTACAATGTAAATTACTACACATCTTGGTGGTGATGCAGAATACAGAAGCAAATGTACACAGAAACTGTAAGGAACTGGGTTGTTATTGGGGCAAAACATCTCATTTTGGGAGATCTAATTCTCTACCAGCTATTTTGTATTAAAAGTTGTCTTCACCTGAACAGCGAACAGCACTAACGGTCTCTTACCGATACAGTTGCCGTGAGAGTCCTGTGTGAAGCCGCTGATGCACTTCTGTTTGGGTTTACACATGAAGGAGCCCACTGTGTTCTCGCACACGAAGCCCATACCACAGTTGTGGGTTCCCACCAGGCATTCATCAACATCTGTAAAGAAAGAATAGATGAGCGGAAATTTAAATGAGTCAAACCAAAGTGATCCATACTTCATTCTGCTGTCCAGGACTTCAATCTGCCCTCTCAGCTCCAACTCGAGCTCCCAGCTTGTTAACAGTACAGCAGGTGGCACTGTGGCTCAAGCACTGAATAAACATGTGCAGCATCCCAAACTTTCTCTCTGCCAATGTTTAGCTGGGAGAAAAATCCCAACGAAAAACATCACTCGATCCAACTCTGCAATTAACGGAAGTTGAACAAAACTTCTAAAATGACAGTTATTGAATCTCATGAACGATGGATGAAGTTTAAATGGAAGATTTGTTCTGTTTTGTGCCGCGAGCCTCATTCTCGGGAGTTTGTGTTATCCCGGGCGCTCTCGGCGGAAGGTCTTAATTGGGGTTTTTCTCCACCAATCATGGTTGGAGGGATGCGTTTCCAACGTCACAGCAGAGATCTTTCCTTGCTTTCATGCAGCTAATTAGTTTTTCCCCTGTTGGACGGTCGACTAAATATTACCTTCATTATCTGGCTACATTGATTAGTCCTCCCTGGTGCCAAGTGCTGATGACACGAGTCACAGAGCTTCAAAGTGCTTTACCGCCTGCGCAATGCTGCCTCTCCGGGTGATTATCTTGTCACATAGAACCTGGGCATCTGCTCAAGCACAAACATCACTACTGGGGCCAAAAAATATTAACATACATATTTATGAAGCTTCGCTGACTGAGTTTAAGCTCCGAGTTGAAGACGTGACCACAGACACGCAATTCCCCAAGTGTTTAAGGAACGTTGGCATGAAAGTGACTGGTGTAAATCGGACCTATCTAAATAGGGATTGAGGGTGAAAATGTGCTTTTTCTAAATATACCGTGTTCCTGTTAATGAGCCTCTTTGAAAACAATTGTCTGCCATCAATAAAGGAGTCCTAAAGGGGCCTTTTAAGGACACATTATTCTGGGTTTTCAATGATACAATTAGGGAGAGCGGTAGAGGGGAAGTGATGACAAACATCAGGACCAGAATAGCCTGCGTGTGCCAGCATGATCATCTATTACAAACTGCCTCAGATTGAGCCAGAGGTGTTGGGACCTGTATGTGGTTGATTGCTGGATCCTCTTTAAATTGTTGAGAAACTGGCATCGGTGAGTGTCACTCTCCAACAAACGACATGAGCTCCGGCCAAAGATGAGCACCAAGTTGTGAATTTCAAATAAACAGAAGGTAATGTAAAGTTATAAAACTTTTTCAAGTTGGACAAAGTGGCCCTGTGATAGACTGGCGACCTGTCCAGGGTGTATCCAGCCTTCACCTTCAGCTGGGATAGGCTCCAGCCCCCCATGACCCTGTAGAGGGTAAAGTGGTGTATAGAAAATGGACGGATGGATGGAAGCTGGATGAAACGGCACCTAACAATTTAAATCCAATACCGTTTAATGGTTGATGTCAATTTCACAAAGTAGTGAACCCTTAACTGTAGAGGTCAAGGTGGTGCATGGGCATGTAGGGAGGGACTAAAGACAGAATCCTTAAGGTTTCATGAAACCATTCTGTTTTGACACAATCAATGGACAGCACGTTTCCAGGAACAGCCACTCAGTGTATTTCCATTCTTTAGTTTCCTTTCTGTTGGGATATTTTAAATAAAGTGGCAGGTTCCACCATCATTCTCATCTCTATCAATTCCAGTTGCATTAAAAACACACGACGACTTCTCAAGCATGCGTGTCATCCAGAATTACAGTTTGTAGCTTTATTTTCATCTGCATGACTGTTAACTGTAATGCACAGGAGTTTATTGTGAAGGAGTCAAAAAAAATCCATCCATTATCTATACACCACTTGTTCCTCGCTGGGGTTGTGGGGGGCTGGAGTCTATCCCAGCTGACTCAGGGTGAAGGCAGGGGACACCCTGGACAGGTCACCAGTCTATCACAGGGCTACACTTAGAGACAGACAACCAAGCACACTCACATTCACACCTACGGACAATTTAGAATCACCAATTAACCTCAACATGTTTTTGGACTGTGTGGGAGGAAGCCGGAGAACCCGGAGAGAACCCACGCTGCACGGGGAGAACATGCAAACAGAAAGATTTCGGTTCCCCCACTGGGACGCGAACCGGCGACCTTCTTTCTGTGAGGCAACAGTGCTACCAACTGCGCCACCCTGCAGCCCGTCAAAAGAAATGCACATGTGAAACGCCAGCCACAGTTTTTCATCAAAAATGTGCCCGTGGCCTTCATCTGTTCATTTGGTTGCTCTGCATACAGAGACACTAGTGACTCCTTTATTGTATTTCTGGTGATCTCAAGTGCTGCCAAATGAACCAGGAGTGAAAAACGTTAAGCATACCTAAATCATACTATAGTGGCTCTGTCATACTCGTTTCCTAACCCTTACTACATTGTAGTTGTGAAAAACAAGAACGCAGGAAGCCATGATTTAGAGGATATTGTCACTAAACATTATTCTAGGTTTTACAGAATAGTCCAATCATTGGGCATCTGGTTGTATATCAGAGTTTGTGGTTTTTACTTTATTGTGTATCATTTCTTAACCAATAAAAGGAAGTTATAAGAGAAGCCCTGCGCTGCATATTAAAGAAGACATCATGAGCGTTTCTACTTTACAGACCCTGAGAAAGACTGCTGGCTGAATTGGTCTAATGAAATACATCAGGAACAATGAACTCACCCGCACAAACACTGTTCCTCAGCTGGTATCCTGCAGGACAAGTGACCTGCAGCTCGCATACAAATGAGCCCACGGTGTTCACACAGCGCTTACTTGGCCGACAGCTGTGGGTGTTGGTCGCGCACTCGTCCACATCTGCAGAGAGAAAACAAAGGTGACTGTGTGCGGAGGGGCGGTGGTGCCGTGGGTGTGCCATTAGGAGGTTGGAGGTGACTGTCAGGAGCTTGTTGATGGACAGGTCCTGTGTGCAATTCGGCTTTCGCGCTCCTGCTCTTTGACTGCCACCGCGATGGGGCTCAATGAGTCAGCAGGAGACGGACGTCAGCAAAAAAATAATGCTGCAGGAGCCAACAAAGAAAGTCATTCTAAGAGTTTTTAGGCATACGGAGAAATTACATGCTTTTGCTTGCATGAAAATCATCGAGCCGCCATGAGAGTTTCAAGCACAAAAAGTCATCGGTGGGTGCAATGACAAATCCATGGGAAGTGGTTTACAAATTCATTGTTTGGAGTTTTTGTGATTATGAAAGGAAGAAAAAAAGGTCTTATAGCTCAAAGCCTGTGAGTGGGTGGATCAGCAGAGGCACGGAAACAACATGCAACTCTAGTTTATAAACCAAGCAGTGGTAGTGAAGATTAAAGCTGCACTACTCAATATTTCTATGTTAACAATCATTCTATTGACTAAAGGGTTTGTAATGAAACCAACAGTGAATAATCAATTGGATCTGCAGTTGCCACGAGTCCATTGGAACATTTTATCATCTTTCAGCTCATTTCTTTGTTTGTTTTTTTTAACAGGCATTTTAAAAGATCCCACATGAAAAAAAAAAAAAATCAATTTTTATTGTGCTTTGTATTTGTTATAAACTTGAAGACATTTACTTCAACCATTCCTCAACTGTCCCCAGTTAGGTTCCAGATTTACGAGCGAGTAGGAATTCAACGCCTCACACCTAACTAACCAACAGTCGTCAAACTTTGTTTAACCCCGTCACCTCGCTGCCTCGCTGCTTCCAGGTGACACATTCCGAAAGAGCAGCTGCCTCACAGGTTAACAGGTTTGTTTGCTTTCTGGAGCTGCTTCTGCACCTCGTGGCTCAGACCTTTTGCTGCTCCAAAATGTCGCAGCCGCAAGCAAAGCAAAGCAAATGTTCTGCTGTTGACTGCAAGAGTCACTGCCAGCATCTGAGAAACTGAATACCCAGTGGATGGATTATTTTTTATTTTTGACGATAATGTCCCCACAACAATAGTAAAGCTCTTAGGATCATGTTGCATTAGGTTTGATGGTATTGTTACAGGTCTGTGGAAACTGTGGGTGTAATTTGAAATGTGTGTTCATGCTTGTGCTTCGGTGCAACCTAAACTCAGTGTTTACGTCTGTTTGCTTCTCTCCTGCTCTCTGTGCTCACATATATTGTATTTTAATACAGCTAAATTCCCAATAAAAATGCTCTCGTTTATATATATTTTGGTTTCTCTTGTCAGACAAGATCATCAACACTACATTAAGACAGCCGTCACTTCATGGTCATTTCCTAAGCAGGAGCTCTTCGCTGCTAAACCTCTCGTTGCACGACCGCAGCGTCGTCTCACAATTCCACCATCCATGAGGTAAAAACAACATCCGTGCTCGGTGATATTTCCATGTAAAAATGACAGCTCAGGGTGAAAGGTAGTCGCGATAGAAAGTCCTGGTCTCGCACATTATCGTGTCTCTGTCAGCTCTTGAGCGGTCAACTGTCTTGCTCTGAGCTGTCAATCACAGACATAGTGGGTTTTTTTTTCCTAAAGGAGCCAGGAACAACAGCAGCTTATTGGGCTGTAGAGAAAAATAGGATGTTTAGAACAGACTTAAAGCCACTTTTGCTGTGTTTTGGGCTGAAAAAATTGATAGACGGGCAGCGGGGACATGTGAGACTTGCATTAATTTGATGAAAAGGGGCATATCATGGGGCTTTAATGGTCTCCAAATGAGTGCTAATGTATGATATGTAACTATTGGCTTGCACTGTTAATGACTTTGTGTTTCATCTGCATCAAGGACCAGAACATGTAGCATCTAAACTGATATTCTTCTCAGGTATGAAACAGATGCTGCACAGTGTTCTGGCTGACATGCTTATAAGTGGTTAATGTGACCTGCAGACTGAGGGGACTAGACACGTCCCCATGCTTGTAGGTAAAAAGCAACTAGATTTTTATTATTGGCAGAGATTTAAGTGTCCTTTTATTTTCTGTTGCAGTTATAGCTTCATACAGCTACAATCTGACTGGCCATCAGCACAGAAAGAGTGGTGCAGGCCCAGAGGCTTTGCCAATAAAGTGCAAAATGTAAATGATAAGTTTCTCCCTTTTGGTTTTGCTACTAAACCGCTGACGTGTATGTGATGGCAGAAAAACAAAGGAAACATTATTTTAGGCGGATTAAAACAAGATTTGTTTTCGGTCCCATTGATTTTGCACACATGACCCTGACAGAATGTGTGCTGGAGTGCTGTTTGGCAGCCCATTATATCAACTTTGGACAGCGGCCGCTCTGTAAATCCAAAGCTAAATTTAATATATCGGGTCTTGGCAAAAAGCTAAGTGATATTTTGCTTGTTATGCTTGTTTGTGTGAAATAAAACACACAGTTGCGAACCTTTAAATCTTTATCAGTCAAACAGCAGCGCGGCCGGTAAACAGGCGGTGTTGATTTATGACACTGCCGGGCTCGTGCTGAGACGGTGGATCGCCGCTCTGTTGTGGCTCGTCTTTATCAAACTGCTGCATTCTCTTATCATGCATCGCAGTGCACAGCCGATTAGCCGGATGCAGTGATAGCGTTGGACTGGGATTATTTTCTGTGTGTGCGTGTGCGTGCGAGAGTGCGGCAGCCATCCAGATTCGCAAGATCACCCCAAAATATGCTGCATTCCTCAGGGAACCTGGTGAAAAGGTCTCGTACAAATCTGCATGAAGGAGCCAACGCTGGGAAAGTAAAAACCGGGAACAAGAGGGGAACATATTCTCCCGTGTTGCCCTTGTGTCTATTGGCAGTCCCTCACTGAAATGTCTTTTCTCGACTTTTAAATCTTGTGCTACAGGGAATTTGAATGAACTGCGTGGCTTACAACACCTTCCCACGGGGAGCAGGAGGAGGAGAAACACTGATGTGAGGCTTCCAGCGTATACCTGGTGTGTGAGCATCATTTGTAGCGCTTCTTGTAAGGTTCACCTCACACAACTACACAAGCATCACTCCTCACAGCACAGAACATGCTTTAATGCGTTATATAAAGCCTCTGCGGAGCTGCCGCAAACACATTCATCTTGCCGGAATGAACAGTTTCGCCCTTTGATATTGCAGAGACACAGGACGCACGCTTCACAAGCAGTGCTGTGGTGGCAAACTCTTGTTTTGGGGGCTGCCTTTGCAAACGTCCCCATTTGTCTTCCAACTGAGAGACATCTGTTATCGACGTTGCAGGGAGGATGTTTCCAGGGGCAAATCATGCTGAGCACTGAGTCCACCCCATCCTCTGGGCCCCGCTCTCCTCTAAGCCCAGGGATGGACGGGACCTTTTCCAGTGTTTGCGTATTGCCAGTGGTGCAGAAAGTCGCCTTCTCCTTTCACCACAGAGCTCTGGTGGCCAGACTTATTTCCAGTGCGTCATGCAAAGAGGAAAAAGCGAAGGAAAAAAAAAGTGCCTTAAAGTCCCTGTACCTCCCCTGACTGGTCTCTTGGGGACAGAAACATTACACAGTCGTGAGGAGAGAAGTGATCCAATACAAGGTGGAAACAAAGAGTCTATTTTTGAGAAAATACAAATGCTTAGTTCAACTCAGAGGGGAGACAGCAGTTTTCGAAGAATTCCATCAAGAGAGCAGAGGAGGCCGAGCGCAGGGAGATGTCAGACAGGCACCACTATTAGGCACCGAGGAAAACACACCCTGTTGTTCTTACACACTGGACCCAGCAGACGATGAGATGTTTTATTTTTTATTTTTTGAAAAGTTCAAGCTGCGGTAGATGAAGTCAGTCTTGGCTTATTTGCAGGATTGGTTTGAGACAGGGAGGTTAGAGTTACACAGATGCAGAACAGAGGCATTCAAGTGCGAGTTGTGAATTTGAATTTCCACATCATCAGTGAAAAAGCATCAACTCAGGAAGATTCACCGCGCTGAGGGTGCAGGACGGCACCTGGAGGTTTAAAGACATGCAAAATGCTAAATTGATGTGACAAAAGATTTGCACCACCCACAGGTGAAGCAAAAAAAACCTTTGATTATCTTGTAAAAAAAAAAAAGTCGCATATCAAGATCTGGGCTACATTAGACTGTAAATGAACAGTCGTCCCTCTGTAATGAATAATGCTGATTCCTCCTGTGACCATATATGACGATCTATCAAGTGGTGTCTGGTCTTCAGTGGTAAAGTGGAATAAACTGCTGTTCAGACTTCAAGCTCGTGTCTTTTTTTTGTTTTCTTTTGTTGTTTTTTTTCAACATAGGTAAATGACACTAGCTTAGCTTTAGCATTCTTAGCTAAAAAAGGCAGGAAGATTGTTTCTCAAAATTGCCGCCAGCCATCCCGATGCAAAGACGCCTCCACCTCCTGCTTTGCTCTTCATCTTTGTGCTAAATCTGAGATGACACCCTTCGGTTTGCAATAAAACTCACAAATACAGATGTTGTGTAGCCGCTCAACACAAATACAGCCTCAAAAACAGCTTTTTCCCAATGCAGGAATTTTCAAAATGAAATAATTTAGAAAGATTGAGCAGATCTTTCAGAATACACAGCACATTCAGGTTTTTCAGGAGAGTAGCTACACTTTGGTAGGCTTCACAAATTTTTATCTGTGATCGTTTTCGTTGTTTACATGCAAGAAACTAGTGGTTCAAGGTCTTTTATTGGTCACAAACACAGTTATAGACGGTATGACGCGTAGTTAAATGTGTCGTGTACCTGTTCCACACCGAAACAATAATAATAATAAGATAAATAAGAATAAGGAATGGTGATCACAATAATTATTGTAGCTGCAATATAATTTGAATATGATATAAAGATCATCAAAGTGGAGCCAGTAGAGAAAGACAACAAGATTCACATCCAACCATATTTGAACAGAGACAAGGGGTTAAAACATTCTGTTGTCGAATAGCAGAACATTTAATACGCGTGATAACAACTTAACTGCCGTCGTATCAAATGATAAACTTGATTCACTGAGGAAGATTATGATATAATGCGCACAGCTTTAGAAATACCACGCGAGATGACTGTGATTCCTAAAAGCAGACCAAAGTCGCACCGGCACGATAACGTAGCATCTAGAGCGACGCTAACCACGACTGAAACACCTCTACAGGGAGATGATATCAGTTTTAGTGATTATTCTCCTTGACTTCAACAGCTAAAGAGACAAAGTTTAGCCTGGAGGGAAGCACAGTCTGTTCTGCTGGGCGGATCCGTGATTCAGAAAACTTTGTGGTCGAACAGTGTTGATATCTTCCACAAGGTTTGGTGGAGCAGATGTTTCTCTCCAACAATCCCAGCTATGTAAATCTAAAGATTATGTTAGCTATGTGACCGCAGAGACGATAACGCAGCGGGGCGCTGATTACAATTTATCGCAGCATCTCATTCATACTTATCATCCGTGTAATAACTCTCAAAGCTCTCCATCTCCACGCAGCATTTAGGGGAATCAAAAAACAAATCCAACCCCGATCAAGTGTCTGACCCACACATTCGCTATTCAGGTTGTGCACAAAGCCTTCCTGCACACGACCTGTCCTTGCTTCACGCACATCTCCATGGGAACAACCGTGTGCTGAAACGTTCATTCTCATTCATATGCGACTCAATACACAGTCGAGAGAGAGAGAGAGAGAGAAGAGCGGCTTTATTTATCCTGTAAACCTGTAAATTAAAATATCAAACAGCCTTGATAAGGGAAGAACCACTTCAGCTTTTCTGATAGAAGTGCTCCCACTTGCTAAACAAATTACCCACGACTGCAAACATCCCAGGTGTTAATGCTTTCACAGTGTTTTCACAGTCTGGATGATACATCTACAACAACAAGTGCTCCACAGTTTACTTCACAGTCTACTTACAACTCTGTCAAAACCTCAGCTGCCCCCCCAAACTCCCATCTTGTCGTGCTATTTGCTTTGTTTCATTCCAGTCTAAACCAAAGGTTGCCCACCCACATGTTCACATGTGGGAACACTTTAGGGGAGAAAGTGCTCAGTCTGCTCGCAGAATGAATTGACAGGAGGGGAAACACGGACTCTCGTGTAATGCTTATGCATTTAGAGGCATTATCCCGTCTGCTAACAGACAGATGGATTAAATAAACCCAGCCAGGACTGCATGTTTTATATACTGCAGTGTTCAGTACTGGAGCAGCACATGATCCAACCATCCACCTTTCTCATGTCATCCTGTACAGTCAGCAGTATCCATGGTGCAGGCAGGGATTTGCACATATCGAGCCACCGAGTATTGAATCCAAAAGCTGGACCATATATCTCTTTTTTTCCACAAAGTGAAATTACTGCCAAGTTTTCGCCCTTTTGCAAATTCATGGATCAATTTACTAACTACTACAGTAAATTTATTACTGTAAGGCCATTCAGGGAAAATGGGCTTTGGCATGGCAACAATTACATTCTCTTCTGGGTAGGGTTTTAACATTCATGATCTATCGCTGTGAGCGCTTTTCCCACAGTAGAATGTTATGTGTGAGTCTGTGGGCGATCCTCTTGTCATGTTCGACTGATTTTCAGCTCCAGCACCTCCAGAGTGGAGTACAGTAATCTGTATTTGCTTAAAAATGAATGTTTACAAGCAACATAGGAAACTCCTTTAGGATGCAAACAAGCATTTAGTTTCAGTTAAAGCCTTTCAGAGTTACACTTTTGATGTTCTGGATATCAACGTTACATAATTTAGTTAGAAATGGGTTATAATAGTCAGAAACAGCAGATCAGACCTGCACAATGTTGAGGAGAGATCTCAACAGGGTGTGTTTTCTTCGGTGCCTAATAGTGGTGCCTCTTTGACCTCTCAGAACTGCTTCAGCTCGGTCATGTACCTAAGATGTCTTTTATGAAAACTCTCTGGAGGTCAAGTTTAGATTTATGAGTCAGCAAAACATTTTCCCAAAAGCATTTGGAGCACAAAGGTACTTTTCGGCAAAAGTCAGAAAGATTATTTGGAGAGTGTCAGGTTCCCTCATGATGTCTAACCAGGGACATCAAGCCTGTTCAAGGATTTTTTTAGGGCTTTAGCTGTTATGCTTCATTTTTTTTTTTATCTCAGAGGATTCGGCATTGTGCTTTGGGGTCATCTTAGCAAGGTGTTCGCTTCTAGTGACAGTAATCTCATAAATAACTGTTGTGCCAACAGTTAGAAGATCCCTGGTTCACGTCCTAAATAGGATGCCTCGGATCTTTCTGCGTGGAGTTTGCATGTTCTCCCCGTGCAGTGTGGGTTCTCTCCGGGTTCTCCGGCTTCCTCCCACACAGTCCAAAAACATGTTGAGGTTAATTGGTGATTCTAAATTGTCCGTAGGTGTGAATGTGTGCTTGGCTGTCTGTCTCTAAGTGTAGCCCTGTGATAGACTGGTGACCTGTCCAGGGTGTCTCCTGCCTTCACCCTAAGTCAGCTGGGATAGACTCCAGCCCCCCGTGACCCTAGTGAGGATTAAGCGGTGTATAGATGATGGATGGATGGATGTTCATAATTGTAATTTTGAAGATGTGACCAGATTTAACGACACATTTACTCATAAACGCAGATCTTTTTCTTGCCACTGTAACTTCAGTACTTCAGCTGGACGTTGCACAGACGCTACTCAACAGGAAACGGTGTATTTTTGGTTCATAATGAGCAGACATTAGTAAAAACATTGTTGTTCCAGTATCTTAATTCTACAGTATAATAGACTGCGGTTGTGATTTCTGACCTTCCGTAAGAGCAGCTACAGCTGTGCCAAGTTATCACATCGAGTCTTATGAAAGGAAAGTAGCTACCATGTGTAGTGTTTGTTATTGCAGCCATAGCTGCCACAGAGTAATTGGCTATGGTTGACTCATGCTCCAGGCAATGGTCTCCACCTCCAGGTACTGGGAGCCCAATCAGTCGATGTATTGTTTAGTATCACAAGACGCACATTTTCCTCTTCATGAATGACTGAATCCAATTAAAAAGTGTCCCGATCTCTGGGCAGACTGCTCCACTGCACTTTTGTTCAGTTGTCATGGCTGTGTGTGCTTGTTGTTGTTCATTTATGCAGCAGTGACTTGTATTGTTGACGGTGTTGGGTTGTGTGTTAGTTGTGCAAACCCAGCTTGACAGTGACAGCTTAAGGGATACATACAAGCTTTGTGAATTGCTCCAATTACTGCCAACAGTGACGTGACGAGAGCGAGTAGTGGCCCTTACCTTCACACATGCGTCCATCGGTCATCAGCGAGAAGCCTGGGAAGCAGGAGCAGCGAGCTCGGCCTGCCACCGCCGTACACTGCTGACTGCAGCCTCCGTTTTCTGCAGGAGACAAACAGCATGATCATAATCATCTCCGGATTCTCACACAGGTATGCCTCCAGGACAGACATTCACTCCTATGTTTCTCATCTTTGTGCTGTTTCCATGTTGTCTTGCTCTCCAGAGGCCCCGATGGACTCCTCCTCCACTCCCTCACACTGATCATCGCTCTGCAGGAAGGAGCCTCTCATGAGCCATCGCAATCACACAGCAGAATCAATTCTCCCTATTTAACAGCTCAATAGCCCTGTCACAAAGAGGCATGGGCCAGGAACTGTTTCCCCACAATCTCTCACCAACACATTCCCCTCTAAAGTTCTGCGGCGGTGAAGGCCGCTCAATACATTGATCGGGATATTCTTACAACTAACAATCAGAGACACTCTCAAGGAGCGAGGGGCTTTCGCTGGAGCCTGGAATAGAGTCCAGCAAGTCCAGGGTTCATATTGGTGTTCTCTTAGTGACTTGACGTGATTCAGCTCACGAAGCTGCTGCAACCGTCCCTGCTTTGTGTTCACGAGGGAGTCGGCCTCAGGGCAGGGAGGCGGTTGTCGGACACACCATTGCTCTCTTTCAGTAAAATCAGAGATGATGTTTTGAGCAGATGCATGCAGCTTAGTGGGCTCACACAGATGGAGTTGGAGGGTGGAGACGCCAGAGACTGCTCGTACACTTCACCGCCTTACATGAAGCACTCTCGAAAGCCCCCAATGCTCTCATTGCCCATTACACATCAAGCTGTAGCTGAAAATGTTAGCTCAGGGAGGAATCCACGAAGAAGAGTCTCACAGCAGGAAATGAGCATCAGAGCCAAAAACATTAACGAAAGCCCAAATCCAGGCTCCTTGTGACTTTTCTGAAGTAGGTAATGCAATTTTGGTGAATCTTTTGAAAAACAAAAAATGGCTGAAACAACATGTTACAATTGTGACTTATATTCAGTATATTCCAAGTATTACTGGATGCTTACTTTATAGACGTCACTCTCATGTTTCTGCTCCCCTGCAATCAATCCTTGCAAAATTTGACCAAATTTTCAAAGCTTATTTGCTGTTCACTTAATTCCAGGAATCTGTGTTTCCTGCGGCTCCATGGCTGATGCTAACTCTGCAGTCCCTGCCTCCGTTGCACTAAACAGCATCTATCAGGGCGACTATCACAAGCTCTAAAGAAATTTGACTTTTGCACAAGTGTTTTTAAATACTTGCTTTCAAACACAGAAATAAGTCACCTTGATCTACCATTTTGCCAGCTGCATTGAGGAGCTCTATCTGAGGATACTTGACTTAATCACTTGACCGTTATTCCACGCCCGCTGGTTTGTTAATGTGTGTGAGGTTATGGATTGCTTCACATTTCTGGATTGCAGGAATAAGACAAGATACAGTCATAGAAAAAAAAAAAAAGTCTTAGGACCCTTAAATAGAACAAGAAACACTTTGCTGGTCGTTGGTGACTGTTAATCTATCGCCAGTGGGTGAAAAGCTGAATCTGTCCAGCATCCCTACCAAAGAGAGGAACTACTTATTTATAGCATGACAGTGAACGCAAACTCTTTTTCCATTGGCTCAGTGTAAACGGTTCGACAAGCGTATACAACATATCAAGTCACTGCACACACACAACCGCTGCATGCATTCGCTGTTAGACCCATTCTAATGTAATGTGTCACAGCTATAATGTTAACAGCCAAAGCGAAGTCATAACTACAGTCATAATCACAGCAAAGGTCTGTCTCAATTTGCCTTGGTAGCAGCTGGCGAGAGAGCTGGGTGAAATACCTCTTTATCTCATTATTGGCAATGATTGTGGCTGGCCACACCCAGCAGCAGTCTCCTATGAAATAGTGTATCGTAAAACAGCTCAGCCGTTCTGCAGCTTTCAGACTGGATACGTAGCTTTTGTCACACCAACATGACAAGTTCAAACATATAGTAATAAAACAATAATATAGCCTTGGTACCTTGGTATGAAGCCAAAAAGCTGCTTAGGAACAGCTTGAGGAACGTGACAGATTTGATGGAGCATCAGCAGGATACTCTCCAATCTCCAATCTGTTATCTATCCAGGGAGTCATGTGACTGGTCCTCAAGTAATTTTGAAGCACAACAATGAGTCCAAACACATAGCTAGGTTCATAAAGAGCTATCTTTGGCTACAAGAAGAAAAAGTCCTGCATCAGGTGGCCTGAACACAGAATCTACAGAAGAACTGTGACAGTTTCTCCAACAACCTTCTTGTCAAGTGGCTCAATAACTCTGCAAATGCACCAAGGAGTGTGAAGGAAAAATTACTTTCCTCTCTTGGAGTTAAGTTTCTAGCGATGGTACTGAACTTCTCCCCCTCAGCTACTCTGATTGAACCCCTCATGTAAAAGTAGTATTTGTAACAGATGTGTGCTAATCTGCAAATCTATTGATTCTTGACCTCATATAGATCGATTGTAGGAGGACAGGCAAGCACTCCTTGTGCCCCTCAAGGCCAGATGGCACCAAGGCGCCGGACTCTTTGTTTCCCTCTCACTCATAAATCTAGATGTGGTTTCCACTGAAGGAGGGAGTGAGACTGAATGTGTGAGACAAAATCCTCAGACCTGATGCTGGCATTGAACTGCTGTCCTGTTGGAGTCACTTCTCCTGATCAGTAAACCTCATTTCAACCTAAGTCATCTGAGTCTCTGGTGTGTCGGGTTCCTCATCCTGCATCAACCTCTTCCAGAAGGAACACAACATGGAGAACTTTTAATTTAACTGAATTTATTGGTGACTAAAACTTATCCGTCCTCACGTTTTGCACCGTACTGTACCTGTAAGTCTGAAGGCATTTGAAAATCAGGTGCTTGTATAAAGGGAGAGTCAAATCAATTAAGATGAGCACTCCAAGAATATAAAGTATAATTTTGGCAGAAGATGTCCATCATCCAGCACTGAAAGGACAGATTTCTTCTCTTTTTTTCCCTTTAGAGGAGTTTGTAAAATCTGTTTCTAAATGTAAATATCACTTCTGTGTAGTTTTATGTAATTGTACAGATGCTGGGAGGTAGTGAGGAGGGTGACATCACATGCATTGTGATCCAGTATCTACCTGCACACGGATCGAGGCGGGCAGGCCTGGTGGTGGTGGTTGTACTGGTTGCACTGGTTGTAGTGGTGGTGGTGGTGGTTGGTGTCAGGCTCACAGCGGGACTGTCCACCTCTTTGACTCGGTTGTCCTCTTCAGGACTCACTGGATAACAAAGACAACCACAAGGAACATGAAGAAGCTGACTGACGGGTTAAACTACAAACCGACTACTTTAAGTTTCCACATCATAAGGCAAATTTGAAAAGGAGTAATATTCCAAAACATAATTTGACCCATGCTGGATGTTTTTGTGATTATACTCGTTTATTGAGCAGAGAGAGGCCTGTGAATAAATTATCTTTTCATTTGAGGTTGCAGGGAATTTTGATGAGCCTTTTTAAATGCGCTTTGCTCAAGTGCAATAACGATGATGACGAAATCTGTTGTCGGTTTAACCGCAGCATACCCACAGTCAGATAAGCATGCAGGCAAATACAATAAAATCTAAATTCCTGTAATTAAACTTCCAGTGCAAGTAAAACATTTGAATTTTATTGTTCAGCATTTGCCTCATCTCCTGTCTGTGAATTCCAATCACACAGCTGCAGCTTAGCAAAGCTAAATGAGCACAGGGTCAAATAGGAGGCAACACGAAGTGCAAGGTACATACAGAGTGAGTACAAGTGTTTGTAGCAGCGTCACTTCTTTTCATTACGTGGTTAATATCCTGCTTTAAAGTCAGTTGTAGAACAGAGGTGAAAATCCTGATGATGAATACATTAAAAACTGTATGTGTAGAAGACGATACATATACGGCATGAATGTGATGTTATTGGCATTTTGTGCAACTTTCAATGACATAAGTGTTCCATCTAGAAGAAAGACTCTTGACAACTGTATGACCAAAACCAATACTACAACTTGCACATTTCTCACTGGCCAAAAAGTCTTCTTACCAACACAAAACCACTGAAAAAGGAAAAAAATGATGAATGTGTTTGTCTTGAACAGTCGGCCTCTCCCCGAAATGATCCATTTGATGCACTAAAATGTGAAAAGTCAAGAGAACCATTTGTCTAAACTGTTTTATCCTGTTTGTGAGTGCGGATTATAACAGGCAGGCGGGTTCGGACACACATTGTCTCAGCTGGCACGACTTCAACAGGATGCAAATAATACCCGTGCTCTGTGGGCCCAGAACTGTGGGCGAGTAAAAAAAGCTCGCTGAAAAACTGTGCATGCATTTTGGGCTGTGCACCAAGTGTGCAGCCTTCATTGGAATGAACAAGCCTCCATCATTGACCATGGCTTTCCTTAACCGCTTTAAGTATGTGATGTATTCCAGAAGCATTTTTGTCATATTTGTCTTTTTACAGGCTGACAGAAATCAATAAAGCAAGTGCTCTGATAATGAAAAGAAAAAATGCTGTGGTCCGTAGTAGTCTATACAAAGTCTGACACATCATTACACTCAGTGCATGAGATGACTGGATGGCCTACCTGCCTGTTCATAAACCTACGAACGTTTTGTGCAAGTCTTGACTGACACATTACTAGATCTAGCAAAAAGAATAAAACAAGAATGGCAGCCGCATTTTACAGTTCCATCTAAACCTACTGGATCTTATCTGACTGATGTTTTAATTATAATCTGAAATCCACACCATTCACACATGAACCAACCTCCCAGGAGGAGCTACAGTACCTGGTGCACAGGAGTGCCCGTCCTGCTGGAGAATGTAGCCCTGGTGGCAGCCACAGCGGTACGAGCCCCATATGTTGGTGCATGTATGCTGGCACAGCTGGCCATGGTAGAGCTGGCACTCATCCACGTCCTCCTGCTCCTCCACTGCATTGGCAGCTTCGTATGTGGCACTGATGGAGAAGGCCTCCTTGGGGAACTTTCTCTCTGAGACTGGAAGCACTGAGAGAAGGGAGTTTGGGGGAATAGAGGGGGTGTCAAATTAGAGACAAAACCAGATTGCCTGTATAGTTTACGTCATGAAACTGACTTGAAGACACAAAACAACATCTGCTCCTCCTCTATATTTACATTCAGTGTTTGAATGATGCTTTTATCATAATGATGAGAAACTACTAATAACATGCGCAAGAGCCGTGCTGCATTTGTAGAACTCTTGTATTACTAAAGTGATAATAAAGTGCCAGAGAAATAAATATATCACTGCACATACACTCTCTTTTTGACAGCTGTTAAGCAGGACTGCTAGTATCCAGAAGGTCCAGCTACTGGGGAATCAGTACTCCTGGTTTATTGAAAAGAATAAGTCAAGAAATAACACTTGGAGTGCAGGTAAATCCATCATTACGAAATGGAAGGAATATGACTCATGCATAACTTGGCCCAGAGCAGCGGTCCTCACAAACTGAATGACCATGCAAGAAAGAGACGAGTGAAGGATGCCACCAAGTTACAAGCTTTAGCCACTAAGATGGGAGAGACTGTGCAAACTGCTGCCTGTTCTTCAGTAGTCAAAGCTTTATGGGAGAGTGGCAAAGAGAAAGCCACAGCTGGATGAAGCTCATATCACATCTGGACCAGAAGGTATGTGTGCGACTCTGAAGTCAACTGAAAGAAGGTTCTTTGGTTTGATGAGACCAAATTTAAGCTTTTTTGGCCATCAGGCTAAACGCTGTGTTACACTGACACCAAACACTGCACGTCATCCCCACTGTGAAGCACGGTGGTGGCAGCATCATGATGTTGAGATGCTTCTCAACAGCAAGCTCTGGAAGACTTGTAGAGGTAGCGGGTAAACTGAATCATCTAGCAAAATCCTGGAGGACAACCTTAGAGAACTGTTTGTTTTCACTTTAACATAACAGAATCTTGTTTTTTTGTACATAAAAGGAATTGATTTAACCACAATTTATGGTTAAAAAGCAATAAAAGCAAAAACTTCCAAGGGGGGTAAATGGTTTTAATAGGCACTGTTCTTTATCAGTAATAGGTCCGGTTGTGGGTTTTGAGTAAATATTTCTCACAGCCATTACCTGGGATTTAAATTCAGAGGAGCTAAGCGATTAAATGTTTCCTGTTTTAATTAAAAGGCGGTGAGTCATAAGACTGAAAACATATCCCCCATGGAAATAATTACAGTGCATCTCATCCATTTTTTCATCCATAAAACACCCACCAAGTAAAGGCATGCATCCTGAGAGAGCGAGAAAGTGTGTGTGTGTGTGTTTGAGAGAGAGAGTTGTAATACAAACTGACAGAGCCTCACTAGTTTTGCAGCTCTTAAACCTTTCACAGCTTTCAGCAGGTTAATTGATTCCCACTTCAGAATGACATCATTCAAATTTCCCCTTTGCAGCTGAAAGAAATGAGCTGCAGCCGACGGTTAGAGCAGAGCCTATTAAAGGGCGGGATTAAGAGGCATTTCTCTGATGTTGTGAATGAAATAACAGGCCGAGGCAGCGCGGAGACTGACCTTACCTCACCATCATACTTGAATACAACTACTCCCATTAAAGGACAACCACGGAGGCTGACTAATAATGAGCTACAGTTCCACGCTGTGTGTCTGGTCCCAATATATGTCTACCAAACCACGAATTGTTCAATATTGGGATGATTCTTGTGAGGAATTTAAAGTTTTAATCGCCCAGCTGAGCACAGACAGACACACTAACAAACGTGGAGTCTTGTTTCAGCCATCGCAGCGCTGATGTCATTGATGAGAAACATGCAAATCCCTTTCTAATGGAGCTCGCAGCTGCAAACAAGATATGTAGGTCACGTGTAGATCACGGAGGTGCTCCACAAACGATCGCATTTTTTGTCGATGCGAGGAGATGCAACAGGGTGCAGGAACGATTTTCCATTGAACAGCGGGTGCTCGATGGTTTAGAGACGGAGGAAAACTTTGCTGGCACAAGTAGAGAGACAACAGGCCAATCTGCCATCTGTTCCCGATTCATCACAGCTCACATACATCTTTTCGCATCAATATGGACGGTAACGTGACTCCTGACCAGTCAACTCAGAGCATCTGTCTTTTGGAACATCAAGCTTGGCCCATACTCCACCTCTGACATGCGGACAAAGTACTGACAGCTCAATCCAAGTCTGTTCTATTTATTAGTGCAGCGCTACAGTAACTTCAAGTATATTCTGAAGGAAAAAGCTATTTTTAGGGCTTTGAAAATGCCGTAACTTTAATGCAGTTACCAGAAACGTGTATGTTCTTTTACTGTTGAAACATGATTCCTGATCCACACTCATTTTTTGTGGTTTTGTTTTATTTCCTGTTTTAGGTGGCCTTATAATTCACCTGTAGTTCAAGCTGCAGATTGAGTGTTTCCCATCAAGCAAATCAAATTGCATCAGAAGCCGTTTTATACTCAAATAGTCTATAAGCAAGAGACCATACTGTGTTCACTTTTCCTACCATAAACTGATTAAAAAGTGAAATACATCAGTCATGGAATTTATCTTGACTGCATTTTTGACTCATTTGACAACCCTACTTTTCTTGTGTATTAAAGTTAAAGCTGTGTAACCCTTACTGCCTTTACATAAAGATGGACCAACCCTCCTTGACATCACCTACAGGGTTCCTGAGGAGCAGTTTAGAGCTTCACTGAGGTGGCTCCGGCTCCGCCTGACTCTGCCTAACTCTCGGCTAATCCAAAAATCGGCAAAGAGGTTGAGAGCTGAGACTATGGAAACATCTCTGGGCCATGGATCACCCAACTGGCACTCAAAGTGGCAACACTCTTAATTATGCAGAACTTTAAGCTGTAATACAATTTAAACAGGTGAGTTATATACAAACTCAACCCCTTTACAGTTGTCATTAATGGGAAATTAGCAATAGAGACCAAAACTGAGCTTTAAAGATGTTTATTTCTGCTGTAAAGTCAAACATTTTAACTTGCGCTCTATTGGTATTGACTCCCTTTAGGAGCCGGCCTCAAGTTCCATCCCTGGAACTACGGTTTTGTCCAGGAACTTATTATCTGTTATTTCCTCTGTGAATATTATGCAAATTAGCTCAGTGTTTTACCACATCGCCTTAATGCCAAATTACAAAAGGGAAGAAGGAATTTTAAGGCAGGCTGTCTCACTGTGGATTGCAGTTTTACATTCAGTGTCCAACTTTGTTGTTGGTCCATCCCATAGTGTGACTCACTGGATGTAGGTATCAGGCTGCCATTGGCCACACATTTCACATAGCTTTTCGCAATAAATGTGTTACTGTTTTTAAAATCCCATTCACGAACAACAACAACCTCCGTGCAAGAACTCACACACACTGCACATTTCAACTTTTGCAGAAGAGCCTGGTTGCTGAACCGCAGTTCCTCAAAAGGCACTCGTATGAACAAGACTTTAGAAGTTTAGCAGGCAAGTCAGCTACCTTACCTTAACTGTGGTAGACAACAGTAGCAGGATTTCTAGTAATAAGATGTCTGTGTGGCGTCCCAGTACGAGTGCACAGAATAATTCTGAGCAGGTTTTGGGTTTGTGGTGCAGTCACACTGAAAATTCAGTAATTTAAATGTGCCTATTATCCCTCAATGCACTGCATAAAGAAAATGGAGAAGCTCTTCACAGCTGCAAAACATTAAAACAATTATCGATTGTGGTCAGATAACTTGTGAAGGATGATGGATGACATGAAAAACAAAGTATTAAATATTTTTCTTTTTCTCGCTTTGCAGGAAATGTTGCATTCTTTACTTTCCACAGTTACTTTATAATGGACATCAATCAATTTATGGCATTGGAAAGAGTTGAATGTATTATTTTCAAACAACCCAAATACAAACTTAATAAACATGTAACTCATGATTATCACAGGTAGAACGTGAATACTTAATTATATTAAAAAAGCGGCGACAAAAAGTTTTTGTGAATTCCTGCTGCTGTCTACAGGATAAAGCAACATATGCGACATATTGTGGTAATTATCATCGCACCTGCTCTACACAACTACCACATAGTACGCAGTGATGACTCAGAGAGCCACCTTAGAAACAGCAGATGGTAAAGCAAAGTTTTTGAGGCTTTTAATCGCATGATATGATCTTCATCAGCAGACGAGACGTTCGCTCGCTTGTAACTTAGCTGTCGACGTTCACATTTGCTTTCTTTCTGGGAGCTGCTGTGCACAGATATGCAGACATCGCAGGGTGATTAGCCAGTCAGCCAGCAAAATGGTCGTTCCAGGCAGCTAATTTCTGTTTTCTTTCATGTCAAAATCTGATTTTCTGGAAAGCTGCGGGAAGCCCATACTTTTGGCCTTGATAGAGGCTGTTTTGTGCAAGTCCTCAGTTCCCTTAATCTCTACAACAGAGGTGGAGAATGCAAATGACTGTGACCCACAGAGTCGCAATGGCCACATTAATGTAAAACAAATAAACCACAACTACGCTTTAGGAAGCAGGTGCTTAAAAGATGACGTTGTTTACTGACATCTGGGAAAATTCAATTTGGTTTGCAAGTTTTCAGGATATCAGTGAAAGCTCAGGAACACCTATTACACCTCGCATTTCATCATCTCCTTCCTAAACATTTCTTTTTCTGTTGGCAGATGATATTCCTGACATTGCCAGTGTTGAAACCTCCATGCGAGTGAATAATTGCTGTGCACTCGATACCTTTTCTGGGCAGGACAGTTGGCCTGGGCTTCTGCTTTCTCCTCAGCGGGATCTGGCTCAGGCCGTCCTCTTCCTCGCAGCAGGTGAGGAAGACGTGTCCACACGGGTAGCCCAGGTGCTGGTGGGCATCGCAACCCTGTCCTTCGCTGCGCACCAGCAAGCCAAGCGCACAGCAGCTGCAGCACACCTGCCCATGTACACACAACAGCAGAGCCTGTTAGCGTCATTGCCGGCGTGCCCTTCACGTCTCTAATCAACACCTCTCTTTATGGACCCTCCACTTTTTGTCCTGCTTAGTAAACAGCAAACAAACGCAGACGAGCAGGTCGGCTCATCCCACAGCAAAGGCCTTCAGCTGCCACCTTAAGCTGAACCACATGTCTTGCAAAGAAAACCAGACTTTCACCTTTTTTTTTGTGTAACTTTCCTCTACGACTGAGTGAGTGAAAGACCTGGCATGAAGATTTGGCTCGGCGGCCTCAACACATGAGCATTTGGCTCCGGGGCCAAACCACCAGGTTTCCTCTTGGAGAAGAGGGGGAATGCTGTTTGAGTGGACTCTGAGCAGAGGCATGAGTCCCTATTCCATATGGAAGCATTCAGGGCCTTGAAGGATGCAAATAGTAATGTGAGGTTTTGGCAGTTTTTACTCATACATTTTGAACCTGATTGCCAATAAACACAAATAGACTGTGTGACCTTTATGGAGTCCTCTCTACTGGCACACAAGTACCTGACACTGAAACCTCACTCCAAAGTCTAAAATACGCTGGCAAACTGAGCTTTCCCTCTCCAACCGTGGCAAAGGATGCACTGTGCTTGAGTATAATTTCACCCTCTTACATCCACCATTGATGTCTTGAACCATTTGAAACAGTGACTCACGCCACACCTGACTCACAAAAACTGTTCATATTTTGTTCTTGAGATAACCTTAAATCACCTCACTGTTTGTTTTTATGGAGGACTTGATGAATAAATGTGTTCACCATTCATCTATGATGTCATGTCTTTTAGTCATGATTCAACCATCTTTCTCTCATTATTCTTTCTCTCCCCCACTGCATGTACCTGGTAGGAGTCATCTGTGCATGAGTCCTCCTCATCCACTTCACAGGTGTCCCCCACTCTGGCTGAGGTCACCCCTGATTCACACTGGCTCTCCTTCACGGAGCTGAGGCAGCACTGCTTCTGTGCAACACTGAAACACACATTTATGCACATAAATGGAAACCAGACAATTGCACTTTTCTTTTTTTTTTGCTTCAACATTTTAAACTGAAGAAATGTACACTGCATTGAAGTGTTAGCATTGAATTGAGAAGAGTTACATCAGTATACAAAGAATGGTGTGTGTGGTGTTTAATTAGTCCCAAAATCTGTGCACAGAAATACCAGGCACATGATACCAGAGCACAGAACAGTATCCACTAGCAAGAGTCATTGCAAGGCGGAGCTGGAACCTGCCTTTAAGCTCGCAATTGTTAAACAATTCTTCAATTGTCAAGTTGACTGACATTTTGGAGGCAAGAAAAGTGTCTCAGGTCTTAAAATTGGTCAGTCTCTGGCCCGTCTCTTACCCCTTGACTCTTTTTTGGCAGCAGAAACATCAAGAATAAGTAGTCGGCGAATAAAAAATGGTAAACTGAGGAGCAGTTACGTCTGTTAACACAAGTAAATCAGGCATCACTAAAATGTAACATGGGCTATTGTATTGACAGCAGTGATCCATTACAACAAAAAAATAGGGACCCAGTTCATACGTTAGTAGAGTTCAGCTGGACTGGAGTGTGCTGCATGAGATTATGCATGTCAGTGATCCAAACAAACAGCTAATCAAAGGTCATGGATAGTACTGAAAGTGACCAAAGCAGCAGCCACACTCACCGTTTCCAAAGTTTTAAAACTCAACCTGCCAAGCGAGTGAGTGTTGAGCAGTTGTAAGCTGAGAAGGTTGACTGAGCTGCAGCTCTGTGCTCACGGGATCACATTTTCCTCTTGTGAATGTTTTTTTTTTTTTTACAATACGGTTCTATGTAATTGTATCACATGCATGCACCTGGTTTTTATGTGCATTCAGTCATGGTCATTTTAATTTGCTTCTTTTTTTTAACAAGAAAAAAAACTGACTTTCATGTCAAAGTGAAAACAGATTTCTACAAGTAATTTTAGTTAATTAAAAATATAGTATAACCCAAAACTGTGAGGGTTCTGTATGCTTCTTGGGAAAGTGTATGTTAGGCACAAAATAGTTCAAACCTAGCTTCTGTACAGAGGAACAGTAATTTGGTCCCCATATGCTGTAATTGTGTACCATGGTATTAATATGAAATTGCACCATCATGGTAGTAACCAAATTACCATGCTAACTCTACCATGTTGAGTTTTGATACATGGTAGGGTTTTGTAAGGAATACCAAAGCAGTAGACATCCAGATATCTCCAGTTTGCCTCCTAATCTCTTATTAAACCTGATTTCATTTCAAATCAGCTTCCAAAACAACATTTGCTTACCTACAACTTCAATCTGACACTTGAGGCCGTGTCACTTACCTGCAAACCGAGTGCTTTTCATTGTTCAGCGGAGGCATGTGGTTGCAGTGACGGTTTTTGGCGGCCCATTTCTGGCCAGCAGCACAGCATGCCTGCAGCGGGTCTTCAGCAGAGACACCTGGACCTGCAGCCCGGAGACATGTAGGTATGCATACGTCAGTGCACACAAGACTGATGGAATAAAAACAGCTCTACAGTAAATCCTCCGTGTCTGCACAGCTACACCGTATGGAGCAGACAGAAGCCTGGAGAGTGCAGCGAGTATGGTAAGCTGTCAGACAGAAACATATGGTAGACTGCGCGAGGCCTCAAAGGCGCCTTTAAGATTTCTCCAGCTGACTAAAGAGGTGCAGAATACAGTAGTCCATTTTTACGATTGGAAACTTTTTAGTGAGGGGGCTGAGCTGCTGAGTTTATTCTATAAATAGTTTTCAGAAGTTGAACGGCAGTCCTCTGGTAGGATTGTGAGGAAGATAGGCTGCAAAAAGAATCAGCTTATATCTACGTACAGGCTGCCACGAGCCGCATGCTCGTCTGAGGAAATTGGTACCAGAACATTTTTGGCACATTTTTTGCTTAAGGAGGTATTTAAATGATTATTTGATTATCTAAACTGTTGCCCAATAAATTTCAGTCATTGTTGAACAAATTAATCAATAAATCATTTCTGAAGTCCTGTTCCATTTCAGGGTGCCACAGAAAAAATGAAACACATGTATCACAGAGGTCAGCAGGGGCCGAAGACCAAGTTTTTTCTCCAGAGCCCCATAAGAGGCTTATCCAGCCCTGTGTGTTTAGCCCAAAGTATAGTTTATGGGACCCATATGGTGCTGGATGAACAGTTGAGGGACAACTAAAGTTGCTACAATTCATCCTGAGGGGTGCAAAAAAAATCTGTACCGACTTTCAGTCTCTACAAAAAATGGCAGCATGATCACGACTGTCCTTAAGAATCATTGTACCTAATTCTGTTTGGTAGATCTTTAACAAGACATAACAAAACAACAATAAAACATAAACAAATCAGAAAATAGATCAGAAATGAGTCATGGCAGGAAGGCCAGAATCAGACTTATTCTGTTTTTTTGATAACTGATGATCCTGGCAGCTTTTGTAAACCAAATGAAGACCGTGTTGCAAAGCCTGAGTAATACCTTTGTAGAATGCATCATAGAAAATCTACATGGGGGAAATACAGACTATCCTGTGTAGATCCAGAAAGGAAAAGAGGGATTACATTTTAAAAATGAATTTAAGGTAAAAGAAGATGGACTGAGCAACCTTTTTGACTTGTTCACCAAAACAAAGGTCAGAATAAAACAACACATGCAAATTTCTAGTACTTGGATTGACAGAAGCGGGTGAGGCAAACAAGAGAAATTACATTTTGTAATCATGAAGCCTAAGGAAATTTTAAGAGGGTTAGCAATTAATATCAGAAGACGCTATCAGAATGATGGGTTAGATTGCTCAGAGAACTGGACTGCAAGGAAACATACAGCAGTGTGTCGTCAGCATAACCATGATACCATACATTATGTTTACTGATAGCCTGGCCGAAGGACAGGGCATGGATAGAAAACAGAGACAGCTCCAAGGCTGACCTTTAAGGAACCCCATAATAGAAATGGGAAACTAACGACTGGGCATTTCCAGTATCAGCAGAATACAGTCTATTAGGTTTGAGCGTAAAGTTAAAAGACCCTTTTAAACCAACCCAAGTATAAGGATGCTGTAAAAGTAAGGATTGGTTTACTATGTCAAATACTGCACTTTCAGTGTAATCTGCAGCAAGGAGAAGATCATTTGTCCCCCAAAAGGCTGTCTCACTGCTATGTAAATCACTCTAACAGACTGAAATGTATCGAAAATGTCATTGGCGCTCATATAAGCAGAGAAGCAATAACTTTCTCCAACACTTTATACAGGAAAGAACTTTTAGTAATGAGAAGGTAATTGCTGGGAGTGAGCGGGTCAAGATTGGGTTTCTTTAACAGGGGTTTAACTGTTGCATGTTTAATGAGATAAATGAGAAGGAAAAATACCAGTGGCCAAGGAGCAATTAATAATTGATAGGATGCAGGGACTGACAGTGGGCCATACATCTTTCAAGAGTTTAGAGGGGATGATGTCGATCTGGGACGATTTAATATGAGAGATGGTGGTGGCTCAAAATTAATCATAGCACAGTATGGTGGGGGGTTGGACGGACATGTGTATCTGGAATTACTCCGAGTATTCTCCACCTTTTTAAAAGAATAATTAACAAAATCCTCCTCTAATGCAGCACTTGGATAGTATTAATGTGGTTTACAACAGAGTCAGTTCCCTTAAATGATGCTGTTGAATTATTTTGGGAAATTTGCTAAAAACGGGTCTATTTTGTCTCCTCAAGTGCAGCCTGAAAGCAGAGCACATGACTTTTTAGGATGTAGTTGTTGAGATATTTTAGTCTGGACTAGAGGAATGTACCAACCAGCGCTGCTGTCCCTAGAGTAGTTCTGCTAGTACAAGCCCAGGTTATTAAAAATATATCAAGAAAAGAAATCCACAACTCCCACGGAGTATTTGAAACCGCTCATCAAAATTAAAAGCACTGAGCACTTTTAAAGGCTAACTGGCAGCTAATGTTTGCATTCTCGAGCAACCTAATAAAACCCCTTTAAGAGCCACCGACCATGTGAAAAGTACTTGCGCTATATATAATCGATGCATCATGTGTCAGCCGATCAAAGGATTTTCTAACTGATTAATATAAGCTTCATTGAGCCCAACTCTAAGCTCGATCATTGGTTTACGCCCACCGTCAGACAAGCAGTGTTTTCTGTCTGGACACATTTTAAGTTGGAAAATGGAGCAATCCAACATTTGTGTGTAACATCTGCAGTATCGAGTATTTTGAGAGTAACAAAGCTTCATTTAATACAGAGAGTGGTATTTAAAACCAGTTTGATACGACACCTAAAAAGGAAACAGTCAAGTGAGTTCACTCAACTAACTCAGACAACACACACTGAAAGATATTTTTAAAGGAGAGAAGTTTCCTCAAGATAGCGACAAGGTCAAAACGATTACAGCGAGGGTAAATTCATCCATCATGCTGGATTGAGGGCGCAAAATAATCTTGGTCAGGACATTCATAGTCATTTGTGATCATTGTCTAATACCAGTGCTGACTGGTGCCTCAACTTCCTCCTCATGTAATGTCAAGATTGGTGAAGTCCTTTAGAGGTGTCTGTGGCACCAAGATGTTAGCAGCAGATGCTTTGAATTCTGGAAGTTGGAGCTGCCTTGGTGAAGATTCCAGCAGAAGCCTCCAATAACCTGTTGCTGGTTAAAGTTCTGCACGTCCTCAGACCACTGTTGGTAGGTATACGCACTACTGCTCACCAGGAACACCTCACAAGTCTGGCTGTTCAGGAGATGCACTGACCCAGTCATGTGTTAAGTTACAATTGGGCTAAACATGGGCAAAGTCTAGTTCATGTCTGTAAAGCTGCCCATTTCTCCTGCAGCCCACATGTTGACAATAAGATCTGACTGTTCACTTACTCTCTGATGTTTCTCAGATGTTGATGTTTTGATTGTCGTTACATAATTAAGGTCATTTGCTTCATTTGTCAGTGTTCTGGCTCACCTGTGACGATGCCTGAACCTGTATCAACAGAGTCCTTGCAGCTGCTTTGACTCATTGAGGTGTCCCTTGAACAGAGGGGCCTTCTCTGCTATAGCGAATCCATCACAACCACTTGTGATAAATGGTCCATTCTGTGTATCTCTGAATGTATCTCAGAAGTCAAGTTAAGAAACTAAAACTGAGGGACATCACATAACCCTGCACTATCTATTTTAGAAAAGCACTGCATGTGGAGCAGACTGAGGCAGTTCTTTTTTATTCACTGACACAGAGCTGAATGTGCATCACTAAGAAAGCAGTATTGGTTACTGAAGCTCTTTATGAATGACCCTGCAAATTAAATCAGTTGCTATCATTAACTGGCCACATTAGTCACTGAGTGGAAGAACACCAAAAATAATATTTCAGTAATGACTCCTCTTCAAAGCCATCTCCATTTTTACCATCAATTTACTCTGAGGAGAAATGGAACCTTTTCAGTGTCATCAACTGAGGGAAATGAGCATAAAACGTGTTTTAAACCAGGAACCAATTAAATTCCCATAATTGAATGAATGCATTTCATATTTCTAAACCTCTCACTTCTGTTGATGCTTAAACTAGAAAAAAAAATAAATCACTCGGTTGCTTAAAAATGAGCTGATTTGAAAGAGAGCTTGCCTACGTCAAGGAGGTGCTGACGTGGCAGCCATCAGACTGATCACGAGCATTCTTCTCCACAGTGCGAATCCCACAGCGATTCAAACGCCGCCGCCCCCCCGTCCTCCTCCTCCACCACCACTGTCACAGCAAACCTGGCTGCACTTCATGAGGCTCAGTCGGTGGATGAACACACTGCTGTTTGCCACTACAGAGCATCAAGAGCTCATCAGCCTTCCCATCGCCTCCACGTCAGACCCAAAGCCGTCTCACTCTGCTGCTTTTATCCACATATTAGCATGAACACTCGGGCGCGCACACCCAACTTCACTCCCTGCCCTTTGAAGAAAAGCCACCGACAAAGAGCTTTTGTTTTTCAACTCAATAAACCTTCGTTGGCTTACGTACGCCGCAGCACATTTGCATATTCTTCATATTCACGCTGCTGTGAAATGAAGCTTTTGTTTTATAACTTTTGAGGAGCTAATTTATGTAAGAAAAAAAAAACAAAACAGCAAATACGGGACAATTTCAGCAACTTTCATATTGTTCTGATGCATGAAAGCATCTAGACGTGAACAAACGGCCGCTTTATCCACACACACACACACAGCAGAAGTGATTAGAGTTCACTGAGCGAATTTCTCTTGAAACAGGAAGCTTATTTCTTTTAATTAAAACCAGCTACATCACAGACTTTGCTCCACATGGTGTCAAATACGGCAATGTGATCAGATTTAGAGGCAGATTTTCTGCATTCGTTATTTCCTTGATGTAATATCCGCTGCATTTACCTCCAAGTGTAATACGTCTCAACTATGCTAATCCCATACTGCACAGGGTACATTCAGATAAAACAGAACCATAGAACCAGAAAGGCCTTAAACAGTTACGCTCTGAGCCTCACTTTGAAACTCTTTTTTTTTTTTATTTCACTTGGCTGCATTCAGCTTCATCCCGGATCCTTTTAAAGCTCAGTAAACAATCATTTAAAGCAAAAGGCAGTCTGCGGCTTACTCTGCATAATTTGTGAGCACTGTCTTCAGAAAATAGTGTCAAGTTGAGAAAAGAAGAGGCTTTAAAGTAAAAGCAGCTTCTCGTTTTAACCACCCCAAGACATTTGTGTTTCACTCTGTAAAACATTTTTATTGTAGAATCGATGTCCTGGCTGAGAAGCTGCTTTAAACAGATGCTAATCTCAAACACGGTAATATCTCAGGCTGCTTTATCCGCGTTTTACTGACGAGTCTCAATGCAATCTGTGAAATCTGCTTCTAATCCCAACGAGGAACGAGGTGAAGGTATGTTTCATTCTTCCAGCGGCACTGATGGATTAATATGAATGGAAAAAAAAAAACAGCTCACACAACATCTCCACTCTCTCTACTGGTTTGATCCCTGATGTAGGCTCCTGGCAGTGTTGCTATTTTCCCAAGCATGAAGAAACCAAGCAGAACGCTGGAGCTGGAACAATAACTCGATTCACCCAAATTAATTGAATAAATGATTAATCCTTTAAGTCATTTCCCAATTTATTATGATAGTAAATATCAGCGCATTTATTTGTTTTGTCTGTTGGTCAGACAAAACAAGAAGTTTAAATGTATGATTTAGGGTTTTTCTTTTTAGGGAATATTTATGAGCTTTTTCTCTCACTATGATGTTATTTATTCCACTAAATAATAAATTAACTTGAACAAAAAATCATCACATAAAATGACAATGAAAACAGTTTTTAATGATGGTTCCCAAAGAGAGGTCCAATTCAAGACATTTATGGAATAAAATTTCTAACACAATAAAACAAATCAGAGCAAAGAACTAGGTTGTGACCCAGTCCTTCTGCAACACAAAGCAACAAAATGGAGAACTCGCCATCGTTAATACTGAACTTAGGTTGTGTGAATTTCTAACAGATTTACAAAATAAAAAGACTGAGCATTTCCTGAAGAAAATGCACATGATTGCTGTAAGCTGATGAGTAATTTAGAAGCAGAAGTGACGTTTCCAGCTGCAAATATGTGGAATTAGGAGAACTACACTTCTGATTGGCTTCCTAGTGGTGCTGTCAATAACATGTTCCAATATGTTTCTTGAAGTATTATTTCTTCAGTATGGATAGTAGCTGAGAGGATGCTGGTCAAAAATAATACTTTAAAAATGTGAAAATAAATCCATTTTAGTAGTGATCCAAAACCTGAACTCAGAACAGAGTACTGGGTTGTATTAAAATCATTTAACGTCACCAAGAGTTGCCAAGGGATGTGGTTCTTATCAATCTTGTTGATAGCATCCACTGAATTGATGAACTGACAGCCAATATTTCCTTTGTGTATCATGGTTGACAACATGCTACACGTTGGTTAATATCTTATCACGTGGTGCTACTATTGATAATATATCTTAATACGCGAAACGCTCCACATCGAGGCATCTGTTAACGAGTTTTACTTTGGCACTCTCCCATAGAATCACCAAAAAAACCTCAAAACACTGCATTCTCTTTACAGCCAGCAGGGGGCGACTCCTCTGGTTGCAAAAATAAAGCTGATTGTATAGAAGTCTATGAGGAAATGACCCGACTTCTCACTTGATTTGCTACCTCGGTAAACGTTTTTCATCGTGGTCTTGATCACTAGCTTCAAGTCTACTTCAATACATGGTGATATTCACTTAGCAAATTAAAAAATATATATATTTAGATGCAATTTTAATAATAATTAAAATAATAATGTACTCAATCTTAACAATCTAAACATAAGCCTAGTCTTATTATTTATTAGCCACACCTCGTGTGGCTAATAAATAATCGTGTATGTTGGAAAACAGATTTTTTACGGCCCATGACCAGTTTCCCAACATGCCAATTTGGTTATCCATCCTTCCTCATAGATCGCCTGAAATATTTTGAGAAGCAAAAACAAAATCCAAGTCTGATTTTGTACAGAGTAAAAAGAAATCAAAGGAAGTCACAGGTTCATTCTTTCTCACTGACACTATATGGAGAAGCTGGGAGCAGAGCAAATGCCCCACTGTTGTGTGAAGTATGTTCCAGGAGTGGCTGCCAAAGGCCAAACATGAGGTTTAGCCCCGGAGTCAGATGCAGCTTAACGGTCAGGAGTCGCCCTCTAATTACCAGAGAAACAATGGAAACAAGCGCTTGTATTTATAGCTCTGAAACCACACTTGTGTCAATAGTTATTGTTGAAAGCATCAACAGAGTTTCGGAGACGGCATCGCTGCCTCCCCTTTCAAAGCAGCCTGTTATGCAGCAGATAGACCAAAAATACGAGACATCCGTCCTCTTAAGGAGCTCCCACGGGACTGGTGTGGACAGATTAGCCCGGCCTCACACTGCTCGCCCATCATTACTCTGTCTGGCCGAGCAGACCTGCCTCACACCACACTGAGACACATGTCAACACATCTGTGCCGTCTGAGGAAGTAGAACAACATCCAGGCGACCTCCTGCAACATGTGACATAACTAATGTCCGCGGCCGTTAACGTCACTGAGTGTGGGTGCTCCAGGAGCTAATGAGGTGACGATATATTGAGTTGCTGATTTATCATGCTGGTACATAGCTGTCCAGAAATATCAGCCAATTAGTGCCGACCGCTGTTGATCCGACGGAATGGAAACAGTAATAGGGAGTAAAACCAGCAGGGAAATGTAGCAATATTCTCCAATAACGTTTAAATGAATTCATAATTTAACAGACTGATGTGTGATATGGTTTTCCTCAGAATAAACAGATGAAGTGGAAAGCCTCTAAAAAGCTGATCAATATTAGCAATCCATCAAATGACATGAAAGGAGTCACTTGTGCTGTCAGACCAACAGAGACTCATCACACATGTCTGGAGTTACCAGTCTTTGCACTTTTAGCTCTTTTTGATGGTCAGTTTCTCTTTTTTTTTTTTTCAGAAGCAGTTGTTAAGACAGTTGAACCAAAAAAAATGTCTGAATACATGCTGAGTGTGTAAATACACAGTTTAGGGGCCACATATTGAGGGAGAGGAACAAACTGCTGATGAACACAGACGTAGCATCACCTTAGAAAGATGAAGTTAGTTGAACTTGTTGGCGAGCAACTGAGATGGTGGTAAGATTTTGTCTTGTTTTCCTTTTTTGTGCACTTATTGTGACAGCAGGTGTGGATGCCAGTATAAATTGGATCGTCCCGTTACCAGCCTGTGATTGGCTCTCTAGCTACCATCCTGAAGTCGATTGGTCCACAGACATTATATAATATGCTGCTCATCTAGCAACTGGCCACATCAGCATACTGCCTTGTACTTCTTCTTTGGCTCGTAAGGGTGGAGCGGCCATTTTTGTTTAATCGTTTTCCCTGTTTTGTTAATTAAGAAGGCAAGTGGGTGTGTTTCAGTTTGCCACCATCCTGAGCACAATAGATCCTTTTGGTTGTTGTTTTGCCCTGTGTCCACCATGAGATTAAAGCTGAACTCCACATGGTTGTAAATATGGTAAATAAATCCAAGAATTCTATTTTCTGCATTCTGTGGCTGCCTGGGACCTCGGAAAGATGGGTGCCATTCATGTTGATTCTTAGCAACAGATGGATCAACATTAGCGTTCCTTTGGAGACACGCTTCTGTCCATTTGATAAGAATACGTTTAATATTCACTCTGTTTAGGTGTGTTTTGTTCAACTCACACTACTAAATGTTGCCTATCTCTGATTGTAGTTCCTGATTCGGTATCGAAAAGTGGATTTATCTGTTTTTTTTTCTTTTGTTTAGCCGAAAATTGTTTCCCGTGGTGTCTTGAAGCAGTTGAACGTCTGAAAACCCAAATTAAAACAACATTCATGTCAACTTCAGTGCAAAGTTTTCGTGCTAGCAAGCTTGTTAAATATTAAAACCTTTAAAAGTTTCAGAAGTTGCTCAAGATATTTGAATTTCACTGTCCATTAAACCAGAATATTGGTTAAAGTGCAGTAAGAATTGAGAAATGAAGGCATAAAGTGAGCTGCATGTGGCAAACATAAGCTGGATGGAGATAAAACAACACCGTCTTCACCACATGTTTTCTGAACTCTCGTCATTCTCGCTGGACTTTCACGGACATAAAGCATGATGGATTCTATCTTCGCCGCCTCTGAGTGCTTTCTGTCCCGGCGTGTTTATTTGTGCAGCCGGTATGAATGGAGCGACGAGGCACTCGGGGGAGTGTTGCTTTTACAGTGTGATAATAATACGAGCAGGCCAGAGCGGGGTAATGGTTTAGAACAATGCGAGGATGCTAACTACCTCAGCAGCCACTGCTCCGGCACAGTTGCAGGTTTTTTTTTCTCACCCTGAAAAACAGTGACGGTCATTCATCTGTACGCTTCCTAAATAAATAAAGCAGGCAGAGCAGCACTGACTTACTCTGTCTCTATAACAATACGAGGGACCGGTTGGAATATCATTCATATTCTGAGGAACATTAAATCTCAAGCTGCTGAAATACATTTGATAGGAGAAGACGGAGAACAGTTTTAATACACCGTGGCTTTTCAGTCCAATTCATTCAATTGTTAGAATTTCCCATAATCTGCTCGTCTCACTTTACGTTCTGTTATGTCCATTGCTTGATGTGTCAATTTGTTTGTTTGTAATCACGCTGCTTATCAACCAAAGTTGTAGACCAGGGGTGTCCAATCCTGGTCCTCGAGGGCCACAATCCTGCAAGTTTTAGATGTGTCCCTCTTCCAACACACCTGATTCAAATGATCAGCTCATCATCAAGCTCTGCAGAAGTCTGATAACGATCCTGATTATTTGAATTGTTGGAAGAGAGAAACATCTAAAACATGCAGGACTGTGGCCCTGGAGGACCAGGATTGGACACCCCTGTTGTAGACTGTATCACAGAAATCCACATCTGAAAAGAAGCAACTCAAAGGCTGCAAATATGTGAAATTTATAGTAGCTTCAAAGTGCTACTGGTCAAATATTTTCCTACTTCTTCCAATTCTTTTATTTTGTTTTATTACAAAATGAACTCACCATGTGTTCTTTAAAACTTTTTACACATCAGTTCCAAATGTGGTACACTTGAGGATAGCAAGTGTGGAAACCCGGACATGTAAATTAACAGCAGATAATGCCAGAGTAAATGTAAACTAAAGCCGATTAATGTTAAAGCCATAAGGCAGCACCAATCAGTGGATTTAAGTTGTAAAGATTTGTAAAGATAAAACCACATTTTATTGTATTTTGATGCCAACCTCCTCTGAGCAGCACAGTGAAAGTCTGGACCAGTTATATATGGTCCAAACATAAAAATAAAACCAATAAATTACCAAATGAAACTGGACAATCTGGAGGAACCAATCAGGCCACAGTTCACCGGATTACTAAAAGCTGATGGCACTTTTCTGCCTTAGCAGTTTACAATGTTTCCCACTCACACCAATGGCGACAGAGCTGCTGTGCAAGGTTCAGCTTTTAGTGTTTTAGTGCCTAAGGACACTTCAGCATGTGGAGAGGCTGGGGATCGAACCGTCAACCTCGTGGACAACCCACTCTTCCATCTGAGCCACAGCTGCTATTTCTATTTCTTAATTATTCGAGAATGTAATTAATTTATGTTGTACATGTTTAAGTAGCCTTCCTTCTTTGGCCCACATGGTCTGTATTAACCGCTGGACACTGGCCAAAAACAGCAACTGTGGAAAAGGTTAAGCCCTCAGTGTTTCCACAATCATCTGTTGGTCACGTGTGATGTTTGTTGTAATAAAGTACTGAGCAGCTGAATGGAACTCAAATGTTTTAAGTGCTGATGGAAAAACTGAACCCCGTCCCTTGTGTAGTCTTTTTGATTCACAAATATTTGGAGCGGCATCAGTGTTTGGCCAGAGTGGACGGGGTTTTCCTAATTTGTTCTTCTTTTTTATTTATACTGGATCAATTAAAAAAGTGCCTACAAGTGAAAGTATTCCAATAAATCAGCCCTTCTTCTCATTCGACTGTGCTCAGACTGACGGACACTGAATTCATGAGCTCAGTCCAACATTTAATCACCTATAAGTGATCATAATAAAGTCAGTTTATTACAACTGTTGAACTTCCAGTTAACATTCTGCCCTTGCCCTGTGTTGAATGACTTTAGGAAAACCTCAGGAGAATAATAATAATAATAATAATAAAAAAAGCTGCTTTCCCTGAATGTTCAGACTCAAGTGTGAACTTCACACTCTACATTTTAATTTTCTGTTTCCTGTGAGCAGAAAACACGGCCAGCCAAAGATCACACCTCTTGTAACGATTTCCCCTTTGGCCACTTCTCAGCGTCGGCGGGAAAGACAGGTGTGTGTTTTTAAAAGAAAGATTGTGTTCTTTGTGCAAATAGACAATCAGTGCATAGCTGTGGAATTTCTCGATCTCGTCAGGGTCACCTTATGAAAAACTTTCCCAAATCCATGTGAGTTTTTTGTTTTTTAAATGACCACAGTGATGTGAGAGCATCATCTCCATTTTTTTCTCAGCCTTTCTTCCCACTCAGCCCCCCAGGGTCTCATCTGTGAAGCAGATGAGAATATAATGAACTCAGTGCTTGAAAGGCATGTCCTTCCACTGAGTCAGGGCTGTAAGTATGAGGTTTCACACAAATCGAAAAAAATAAAGGTCCGTACAGTAAAAGCTGCGCATCTCGTCTCCACCTTCCTCAGAGGCAAAGCGAGACATACTGTATTTTCCTACTCACCCTTTGACTTTGGTTTCTGACACAACAGAGTTAACAGCTATGTTGATGCTTTCCAACAGTAATTCTCTTGCTTTGCCTAGAAATGCTAATCTCCTACAAAGCCCAGTGTGCCCACCCGGCCTCCCACCACCCTTCAGCTCTTTTCATGTCTGGCAATCTATCAGCCCCAGACACCCCAGTCGACAGCAGCCTGTCCATCGCAGCACCCCTGGGCTCTTACTCCGGGCTGCTTCGTGAGAAATGTCTGCTGATGTTTTTATCTAAATATGAGACAGCAGGTCAACTTCGGCACAAAATTCCAGATTGAATTCGGCCTTTTTTGATCAACATACAGTTGAACTACGGTCAACTACGCCAACATGGTGCCGAAATTCGAAAGTTATTCACCATAACAAACATGAGAAATGAGTAATTTCCTTAATATTCTCAGACATTCTCTCTCTCTGTCAAACTGCATTACGCTTAATCCGGCCAGCGTCAGGCAGGATCATTCTGGTAGGAATCCACCAGCAGCAGCAGCGCCAGTGTGGATGAGATCTGAGCCGCAGACCAGACGTTGCCTTGAAAGCAAAGAGTTTGAGAGAGCTGCCCACCTGGCAACAAAATGCCAGACTCGCTTTCAAATCAGCCTCTCACATCTGCCTGTCACAGCCTCACTGTGGAGGGTTTTAGTCCCAAAGTTGAAAATGTGAAATCCATTTTGAACGCTTTCCTGACAGAGGCAATGAGCATTTCAGCAGTCAATAGGCATATGACCTGGCATAAGAGGAAGAAAATCCACAACTTTAGTTCCTCACATTCTGAAGCGGGTAAAAAGGCGCCCGGCTTTTGCAACGGGGCCTTTACAGATACAGAGAAGGTGAGAAAGATTTGTTTGGGGAACGTGGCCGGATTAGATTATTTAGATATCGGTTTCATATTATTTGCACAGAAACGGAGTGTGGCTGGCTGAGCTAACATACAGGTCTGGCCCTATCCATTTCATGTGTACATTATCTTGCTTGTTTAGCCAGAAACGCAAACCATCTTTGGTTTTAGACTGGATTATGTGGTCTTTTTCATGTGGACCTCTCACTGTTGAACCATTTCTGCTGGGCTGCTCTGTTTGCCCCGTTTCAAATCCGGTTTTCATTTTACATATTAAACCTTCAACAGCTGATTTCTTTTTGGCCTGTTGGGGCCGTGGAAACAAGTTGTGAACAAGTTTTTTAACATGTTGAAACTGATAGCAAACATGTGTCACACAAAGCAGTGACTGTATGCAGCAACCTCAGCATTCATTTAGAGTCAGAATAAATGTTCACCAGTTGGTGTTGGTTCCTCATCTATGGCCGTGAGCTTCGGCTAGTGACTGTAAGAAGAAATCGTGGGCTGTAGAATCTGCAGATTCTACTGATAATCCTCTGTTGGTTCATCATAAGCAGCCCCTTTTGCACTGTCCCATGGTTTTGTCACTTGGTGAATTTTTGATATAAAATTGAAAATTGCAACTTCTTTACATAAATAAATGAACACTTATATCACAAAATTACTCACGCTACATGAAAATCAGAAGCGTTTCAGTTGGTCTCGTGTGCATTAATGAAACAATATCATTATAAAATGCACATATTGACAAAAGCTGAGCGATCCTTAAGCACATTTATCCTACGATAGCGTCACAAACCACACCAAAAACTGCTAATACATCCTAACCGTTACAGAGCTGAAGGCAGACATGAGATACACAGCTACTCTTGTACCTTTACTGTCTGATTCAACCCACACACATACATACTTTAAACAGCTGATTTAACACCTTTCTTTGTTATGATATGATTCATAATTCACAGTGGGTTTTGTGCTCAGTTGATGCAAGACCCAAGACCTTTCTCTTTCTGTGAACAAAGTCATTCTTAAATTTTGCATGCTCACTGAATAGCAAAGTCTAATATTCTCATGTACAGACGGATAGGTTTGTTTTCAGTCACTGTAAAATTTAGTAATGCCCATTACATTCAAAGTATATCGTCCATTTTCAGGGTATGTTACATCTGGTGAAGTAGAACGTAATAATATTATATCTCAACTTTATAACGAAGGTTGTTTCACACAAATTATGATGAAAAAAAACACTTCTAGTGGAACCTCGCAATGCAGACAGTTGATCTTCACCTCAATAAAATCGAAGTCAATGGAAGACTTTTGGATAGACTGTTCACATTTTTTTCTTTTTCAAGTTCTTCACGTCAGTTCTGACTCATTTGGTAGCAACAACCCCGCTCCAGTACTCGAGCCCCGACCTCCAACTGCTAAACATGCTCTCCTTGAAAGCTACGAGACGCCTTGTTGCATTGATTAGCTGCAAAAATAACAATTTTCTGTTCCCCCAATTACCTCCACTCCTTCTCAAAAGTAAACAAAGGCGTCTTTTTTTGTACTCAACAGCAGGTCGCAGTGTTTGTCGACTGAAGTCCAACAAACACATAAAGCACATTTTTGCATGATTAGCTGCTTGATGCTGCACTTTCCTGCTGGCAGGCGGCATTAAAAGCACCGTGACTGGGGTCATAACACGAGTAGGCAGCCTGCGCTCATGACCCAGCCATCTTTCCACGTTCACAGATAAGAAGCAGGTGACAGATGAGGGGCCCACTATATATCATCGTACGCTTTTTATTTCCAGGGTTTGCCTCCTTCCGACGAGGCCCCATGAGCAACGTGGCCCTGATATTGGCTGAGAACAAAGTGAGAGATAGTGCGCTGAGAGGCGAGAGCTTTCACAGATCCACTTAAGATATGTAAAAGAAGCCCATCAAGCAGAGTTATATGCACGAAATGTAACAGGAGATGAGAATCAATATCATCCATTATTCACAATATCATTGCCAGTTGCTTTTAATGCAGACATCTTGAGAGGCAGCTTCGCCATTGTTGGGAATAACAATAACAATAAAAAAAAAATCTGTCTCTGATTTTCCTTCCAGACACTCGGAGAGGAGCTCGGCTTTATTCCTTTTAGAGCCGAGGGGGAAAAAGCGCCAGAGGCAGTGGCAGTAAAGGAAGTCCATTTGGGTGTCTTACATTCTCCTCAGTCGCTACGATGCGATGACATAAATGGAGTCAGTTCAAGTTAGGATCAGCGTGTTTTTTCTGGGCCGCTAAGTAAATATTGGAACAGCCTTTTGGCTCATGCACCGTGTGCTACGACACCGGCATGCTGCAGCGTAAAAACCTTCAGGGGATCGTATTTCTAGGTAGTCGTCTGTGCTGTCTGCCTGCTTAGCTGCAGAAAGTGCAGCGTTGTTTTGGTGATTGGGGTCATGCAGTAGGTCTGGCTCACGCTGGGAGCAGGAGTGTGTGGAGGAGCAGACCTTCATAACAGTGGTATTATCCAGCAGGACAGCGGGATGCAAGAGCTGTTGAGGCCTGCGGGGTTTGTTCTGACTCCCCTCTGGGTCCAAAGCAATAACAGAACCTCTCATTTATCACATGTAACACTTCTTTCACCCACACCTAGACTTAAAAAACAAAAAAAAACCCAGAGGGCACTTGAAGATCCGGGGCACTGGAGATGATGGGCAGATGCAGGACACCTGAGGGACGTTAATCTTGGAGCTGATAATCAGGCAGAGCTTCCACCGACATCGTAAATAACTGGGATTGTGTCCCTTCACTCAGCGGGCCTCCAAGTTACTGACACCCTGCCAGTCGATTCTGTCAGCCCCATTAGAGAGTCGGATGATTTGTGCCTTCTGCTGAGCTCGGTTGACTTCATTTAAAGATTTCTGTCCTGACCTTACGACCTCAATAGCTTGATCTGGTAAAGATCAATGTAGCCCACAGTAGACCCTTTCAACGGCTTCCCTCAGTGACTCCAGTATAATGTAGCTAAGCAACTGTGCCACTAAACTGGGGTAAATACACAAATAGCTACTGAAACATCCGGGATAATAAGAAAGAAAACCCTTAAAATTGCATTTCGACTTGCTACACAGTCTTCTAATTTGCAATGCAATTCAAATCAGTTCTTTTTTGGAAACCATTTCCACAAGAAAGGGTAAAGGTGACTACTGGAGTGGTGAGCTGTGGCAAAAGGTGGGAAGTCCCGAATGCCTTCAATGCTTTTTGGACAAAGATGCCATCTGAAGAGAATGAGTGTGATATAAAAACAGTCAAACTAAATGTTTAGATTCAAGTTGTATCATAGATGCTTTTGAGTGATTGGTTTAGTTAAAACTTTAGCCTGTATTGGTTTAAATTTTGGCAAATTCTTACCATTAAAATATATTCTTAGCTGTTTATATGTGTGTACTATATCTGTGTGTGATTTAGCTGAGATCATACTCAAAGAAGACGTAGCAGAGCACCTAAACTGCCTCCTTGAACTGTTGTCTTCCTGTGAGTGATTATATGTTTGAACAAGTTTGGTTTTCCAGACATGTCGTAGTACCCAACTTTGGTTAAACAACATCAACATGCAATTTCCATCTGTTCCACTACTCACTGTCCAGTGGCCCAAATAACGTTTTGGTAAACCATAATGCACCCACATGATCAGTCATTGGAAGTTCTTCCAGCTCAGATGTCATGCAGTAAATTCAGTGGCCAACCTGCTGAACACACTTTAAGTAAAATACAAGAGCTGTCTCACTGTTATGTCTCCTTGCATGCTAAACTTTAGAAAGTAGTGTACATGTTTGAAAACCCTCTAATGAGCGGATTGCCCCATTAGCTCAACATAAGGGATAGTACACCTCAGTAGTTAACTTCTTCAGAGAGACCAACAACAGAGAAGCTCACAGTCATGAAATGTTGCTGTGATAATGTTTCTGAGATTGGATTCATTTGATTTCTTTCTTGCCTCTGTGTGAAGCCCCTACAGGTACAACATCCTAAACACAAAGATGATCTAAAGATATGTAAACATGAGGAGGCTGAAAACAAGAAAACCGTCTTGTCTGAGAGAGAAGAAAGAGCGGCTGAGGTAGCTAAAAGTGCCACACAAAATGATGTGTCGAAATCATTTCAGATAATGAGCGATGATTACACCACCATCTGGAAGAAACTGGTGTGTGTTGGTTTTTGATGTGTTTGCCACAGTCTGTTTCAGTTGAGTTTATTTCGAGTCATTGCAGCGAGCGACTGTTCCTGGAATTCATCATTCCAACAGGGAGGCCGTCGTTTTCCTCTAAAAGCCAATTTGTTTCCGACACTGGAGTCCACACAAACACGCACGCAGGGTTTCTATTAATATGCTTTACTTAACTCAACTGATTCCAGCCCATGATGGTCTCAGCTCTGTTTCTTCAAGAACCACAAACAGCCAGTGAGATGTAAGACCTTAAGGTAGCACGAGTGTAACCCTAAGATAAATCTATGATGGTATTCACCTAAAATGTCCTCATCTTTCATTAACTGTCCTTATTTTACAATCCTAAAACCTACAAAATTTGATTCAATCAGGAGTAAAACCCTACATATGACTGTTTTCTTAATTCCTCTGCTGCTGGAATTAAGCACCCACTTTGTACATTTCTCAGTTGTATCTTGTATAAAACATGCAGGGAAAAGTTTTTTTAATCTTTGAATGAGAGCTTACTTTGACCCAGCAGAACAGGTGTCGCTTCAACACAGAGGTGGTATTTGGGCCTATTGTATAGATAATGTTTGTGCATTTGTTCCAACCAAGTTCAGTTCTTGCTTCGCTTTGGTTTTGTTCTATAAAAACCCACTTATATCTTCATTTCAGCTTCAGCGGTTGAGTCCATCCTTCTGGTTTTGGTAAATATCAGGACCCACTGTTTACTTTTTGACTGCCTGCAACTGCCTGCAGCAAAGGTAATGCTGCCCGGTCCCACAAGATTTGTGTTGGGTGCCATGGGACCCGCAGCATCCAAATCCCAATGCAATTGTCTCGCTAGGAGCACCTTAAAAGACAAAATTACACAATGTGCTGGCACAAAGAAACGTCTTTGTTATCTACTTTTGGCTACAGTCTGCAGTCATGCAGCTGTTATGTGTATCTTTAATTTCTGAATCAACATCAATTAATTTAACATTATAACCACCTGCTGAAGGAGTCAAGCTTTTTACTTCTATGTGAGGTGATGATCAATCCACAGAAGTTGGGGAGCAAACCAAGGATAAAAACCAGAGAGATGAAGAAAGAGAGACTGAAACCGTGTCGTCTAGTCAATTAAAAGTACTGTATGCAACGGAAAACACTTGTTGGAAGCAAATTAATTTGATTAAAGTCTTTGTGTACGTCCTTGTAGGTTCAGTCATGGTGCCTATCACTACTCGTGCTAATGAACTAGCTGTTCAGAAGGACTGGGAAACGTAAAACTCATCATCATATGTGCACCACAAGCTTATACCAAAAAAAAGACTCACAGCATGTGTTAAGAACAAAACAAAGCACGCGATGAATCACAACTGCATAAGAACTCATGACAAAAGTGAGAAAAACTGAAAATGTTGCTGCTTTAATTGTCTGTGAATAAAAACCATTAAAATACATCGCCTGTCCCAAAATTACTCTTCTCCCTCTCAGCCTGCAACACTAATTAATTTGCCATTCTGAGGTAGTCAGTGTAAATAATCATAATTCCAATCCCCCTAATCAACGCTGGTGTTGGAGGAAGCATTTGGGCGATAAAAACCAGCGCTGGTTTAAATTGCAAGCAGCAGAGCCAAGGACAAACTGTGAATGACTCCAGTGACTCCAACTCCTCCATTTGTTTATTTCAGCAATGAAAAAAATAGTCATTTGCAAGCATTTAAAAGGTGACCTCAGAGTGATAATTAGAATTTTTTTTCTAATTACAGACTGGAAGCGGAGGCAGGTGCTGTTGCTGTGCCGGGATGGCAGAGAGTTATAGACGAGATGAGTTTTCTTGACGACGTGGAGCCGAGCCAAAGAACAATCACTGTCTCCCTAATACTGATTGCAGTGATTGACTGTTTAGTTTATGTCACACAGAAAGCTTCTCCCGTTGCCTTGTTGTCATGAATGATCCGCCAGCAAATTGACATTGAACACTGCAGAGCTGATGAAGCAAGTAATGACGAAACCCTCAAAAACAATTCTGTTGGAAACTCACTTTGGGTTCCATAAGACACGGTTTGTTTGCTTGTTTGTTTTTCTAGCTGTGATTATAATTTCTATCAGTAATACTCTGCTGCATGGCTGTGCACCATTGGACCTATTCTGTACTTTGGTAACTACAAACCCATACTTGGTGAACACTGATGAGTCAGAACATTACGACTGCCTGTCTAAAGCGCTCTTGGTCCTTTGTGTGCTGCTAGAACATCTATAATTCACCGAGGCATTGACTCCACAAGCATTCTGGAGGTGGTACAAAGAGATGAGCAGCAGATCTGGGCTAATGAGTGTCATCTTAAATGGCATCAGGCCATACTGAACCCAATATGACAAACTATGCATCATTTGAAAGACCTCAAAATTCCAACAGTGTGAACCACTTTAAAGTACAAACACCACAGTAAAGGTTTTTCCCTTGGTACATATATGGTAGAATGGTAGCTTATCTTCTCTGTAGGCTCTGGTGGTGGAATCACTACGTCCTTCACACCATATTCTCTCAAAGATGTGAATTAAAAAGGGGTCTTCTAAATCCTACATGTGGTTTCGGAGGCACTGCTGATCAGACATGTTCCAGCACATCCCTGCCACCGGTTCACGGTTTATCAGTAGATAAGTGTTGGCCGAGAGCAACCCCACAAGCCTTTTCTGTTTCAGAGATGATCCGATCTCCTCTGACTATCGCCATTTGACTGTTGTCAGAGTCTCTCAGGTCTTTGCCAATCTTCCCAACTCACTGACAACACTAACAGTCCAGTACATCCCAGAATCTACAAGGTACATTGGTACAAGATAGTCAAAGTTATTCTCTTGATCTGTGAACAATCATAATGCTTTAGTTTAACGGCGTGCACGTTCTAAAACTGCTACACCAAGCCAAGTGTACCCCACAACTCACTACTGTTCCGCCCGAGTCCAACTGTTAACAGTAAGCAACAACCACCAAGAAGTCTGAGATGCTTGGTTCAATACAAATATTCAAACCTAAGAAAAAGTCTGTACGACTTTACACATCTTTAGAAAGCATGACCCTATAAAATTTAATGGTTTTATGAAACAATGGAGACAAATGCGCAACTTTCATTGATTCTGAAAGCCAACATGAAACGCTTCCTTTATCAGACGAACAACACAATCCATTGTTCTGGCAACCCAGGAAACATAAAGCTTTTCATTGGGCACCATTGGCAATAAGCACAATAACATCACCACTGTAGTCATTTGTAAATACCACAGGTGTGGGTATTGGGAGCAACCCCATAAATGTTGTTCAGGCTCTTCATGTGGTTTGAATTCCTCAACGCATGAGACAAGTGCTTCAACATGACTGTAAGTGAGACAGATGTCCACTCGGGCAGGAAATCCTGCCTCAGTCACCTCAGCCAGCATCACATGTGGTGCATTATTTCATCGGTGTAGTCATCATATGTTACACACAGCTCCGTTGGAACTGTTTTTATGGTAATTCCTTTGAGGAGGTAACTCATTTCTATCAGCCATCCAGACATAAGAACATGTGCCTCTTAAGCTTTGTGTACATGCTCCGCTGCTTGGATATGGTCCAAAATTTCAGATCAAAGTCACATTTCTCCCCAGCGCCACAGGCTCAGTGTTTGCTATTGTATATCCGAGAGGAAGCAGCGTGATTATATGTGAACAGATGGAAACTTTTGTCTCGCATTTACTGAACACATGCAGGCTACCTTGTCGCGGGGCCGAGAGTCTGCTGGAGGAGCTCGGCTCGCGCAGCTGAAAGAGATTCTGTGGAAATGATGATGCAAAAACTCTTTTTTTTTTGTCTGGACAGCCATGAGCGGTCCAGATTGTGTGAAGCATATTCCATGACCATCCTATCTGTCAGGGCCTGCGAGTGTGACTGGCATTTTGATTGCAGTTTTTTCTCAGGGGACTGTCTGGGACCTTGAAACTGGATCACTGATGCACACAGGATCCAGCAGAACTTGTTTTCTGCTATGGAGAATTATTTCCTTAGTTGTAGATTGTATTTTTTGAAAGCGTAATCGGTAATGTTTTACAGCTGTATCGCTCTCAGTAAGCAACTATTTATCATGTTGATGTACTTAAACATGTGTTTCTGTAGTAGTCTGTATTAATAAAATGTTCACGATCCCTCCGTGACTGTCCGGTCTAGTAGCTGTAAGAAGGAACGGCAGGCCTCTCACTGGTAATACACACTGTACAACATGTTTGGACGGTGATGTCTCTTTTGCTTTCCGATTCTAAAAAAAAGCCTATAAACAGAAGTGTAAGGAAGGGATTAAATTCTGTGGGTTTTTTTTGGTTTCAGTGAAGCATGAAATGTTAGTACGCCTGGCTAACCACCTTACTACCAACAGTACTAGCACTATTATTAGGAGGCTTTCCACCTCAGGAACTTTCAGCCTTTTGTGTTTCCATTACCGTGTAGAATCCATCAGCTGTGACCGTGATGGTAACTCCGACTACGCCAAAACCACGATAAACAGTAGGTGCTGAATGTAACTCCTGTGCTATGAGCATGTCGGTTTACCATGTTAGCCCATGTGGTAAATTTCATATTGTTGCATTGCTCCTCATATGAAGCACATAAAAACACACTGTTGATGTTTCTGAAAGGCTGCAACTTTGCACTTTTTACAGGATATAGCAGCTGGTTGCAGATTGTAGCACCGCTCCATTGCTTAGCTCTGAGGAGTGCTGAAAAGTAAGTGGGCATCGTGCAGGATATCTGGAGAATTTAGAACTTCTGACTGTATTTAGCAAATTTTCCTTGCAGACTTGGTCGGACAATGAAACACAAGTGTGCCAGACACTTACCCTTGTGTGTCCGAGGAAGGTTAAGTGTTACGCACATGTGCTCAACACGGAAGCAAACCAGTAATTTCTATTCAAGTGAGTGGAGGCCACCTTTGAGTCCAGTATTCAGTTGTTCTTAATACAGCGATGCACATAGACAATGCATGTGTAAAACAAGTTGGCCAAAGACAACAGCCAAAGCTGCAAAAATCAGCAATGATGGCTATATTAAGGATCTCTTTTGTCTGGGGTAGATTATCATGAGTCTCAACTGGTAAATTTGCCAACATTATTGTCAACTGTCTAATCTGAAACAATATACTGGAAAGTCTACTCTGATGAGCCAGTTCAGTTTGGTGTTTATCATGATAGAAAATCACATATCACATGTTTAATTTTCAAATAAATGCCATTGAAACCCCAGAAAAACCGCACATTTTTAGTTATGTTTAGGGGAATCACAAATCCCAATCCAAAGCGGAAATATAACAGATGGAGATCTGAGCCACATACACCCCTCAGACAGCTCTCGTCATCACGCCTGATTTATTTTGACAGTAACCTTTGAAAAGCCACTCCAGGACTCATTCACCTGAGTATAGGGACTGAGAGTGTGAAGCAGCTCCCTGACAAATAAATCATCCTGGTGTGATTGATCAGCCTCTCCCTCACCCTGACAGACTGTTTAGGATGTCTGACCAGCTGAGTGTCACTTATAAAACTCAGGGCATGCAGGGGACAGAGGAAGTACTGCCGTGCAAAACGATGCTCTTCAGTAAATAAGTAGGCTTCACAATGCATAATGAGACACTGTTGTGGAGAGCGATGCTTCATCTACCGTGCTACTCAGACACCACGAGGTGAAATTCACCATGCAAGTTAACAAAATAAATCTTCATTGTTGTATTTCCTAGGTGCTCATAGACCGGACGACACGTTCAATACCTGCTATTTGTTGTTGCTTTGGCGCATTCGGAGTTATCGAAGCTGTCGGATCTTACAGTGCGTTGGGAGCAAAAAGACTGAAAGGGCTGATTATGGAGTCGTTCATGTAAACGTTGGCACCGTTTCATACTTCCTGCAGTGAAAAGCCTGCTTGTGTCATGCACCAACAATTGCTCAAGTTGTAATGGTAGTGCATCCAACCAATAGAAATAAAAATGGCACCCAGCTGGAGCTGTTTATCTGATAAACAAACTCCTGAAGTCATGGATGGTAATGGAGAGTCATTCACATTTTCTGTTACACCTCAAAATTCACAATTTTTGAGATTTAAGAGCTTAAAAATGCACAATATGTTTATTTTCTCTCTCTTTTTTTTTGGTGTTTTTGCCTTTGTTTGATAGGAAAGTCAAGAGAGAGAGACAGGAAATTGGGGGACGGACCTGCAGGAAAGGGCCATGAGCGGGACTTGAACCCACGACCTCTGCATCTGCCCCTGAACATGGAACTAGTTGAGAAGTAGATGAAAACTTAACTAATATCTGTTGTCTGTATTTGCTTCATAATATATTTTCACTGCTCTTTCAATTGCATCACCTTGTTGCTCCCTCTTCCTCTCAGCTTCCCAACAGTAATAACGTTTTTCATTTGATTTCATTTTACTGAGTTTATGGAGGTTTAGTTCAATATTTTTGCTAAACCTAGCAACGGAGAGATGCCTGTTAATTCCAGTGAAATGTCTTGTTCTGTGTGGGCAACCGTCCAAAACCAAAAAAAAGAAGAAGACATAATTAAATTCACTATATTTAAGACCAGAAAAAGAAGAAAAATTCTCTCATTTGAGAAACTGCAAGTGACAAATGTTTGACATTCTTGCTTTTAAAGCAGCAATGAGTTGATCATCCACTCAGCACAGCTTCAGTCTAAACCGACTCGACACCAGCGAAAGTCAGGCAGAAGTAGTCAGGATGGGATGGATGCATTTGGTTTCACTGGGTCTGGAGGTGTTCCATTTTGCTTCATCATGATGTAAATATAATGGCATTAATATGACTCAGAGAAAGCCTATAGTTAAGTCTTTGTACTTTTCATTTCAGTGTGACTCTAAGAAAATGTCCCGAATGCCAAAACATAAGCACATGTATTCCTAGCAGATAACATGAGAGACACACTTTGCCTTTCATCTTGAAAAAGATTACCACAAAGCCAGTTTGTTTAAAAAAAAAAAAAAAGTAAAAAAAGCACCTCTTGTCAGATGTTAAGCAGTTGCCAAATCGTGCATGCTTTTCTGGTGCTCTCCCGGGACGACGTGCCATCAAGTGCTGATAAAACTTCATTATCAGCAGCATGGAGAGAGGCCCTGCCTGGCCTTCCCTTTATCTCCCACTTTAAGATTATGAGCAGCCACCTGTCTGTCCAGAGCGTTTCTATCTGGAGAAAGTACTTTATCTGGAATAAGAGCACTCCGCCACCCCAACAGATAACTTCTCCTCAGCTTATCCTCCTGCGTATGCTCCAGAGGACGCAGCAATGTGTCATTTTTTTTGAAAGAAACTTTAGGGATGGTGCGGTGATCCAGCAGCCAGCCCACTGCACACGCGCTCCTTCTTATTACAATGAATTACTGTGCAAATGGCCTGATAATAAATCAAATGTGGCCCACTGTGATTATGTAATTACATTATCTCATCAAAGGATGAATTGATTAAGACCAGCCTCCTAATAGATGAAGAACTGGATCATTTTATCACCCACATGCTCTATTAAAAGAGCACTTTGATTACATGTGTTGAGAGTATATTAATGGGGAGCTTGAAACACACACACACACACACACACACACAGTAACACTTGTGCAATCAACAGTCCTCTATGCACTACATCCTTCATTCATAAAGAGTCAAATGTTAAAAATTTGCTTCAACAGTGTCAGAGATAACTGCCTGACTCCGGGGAAAGTGTACTTCCTCTACTTTAGCAGATAACACCCTACTTTAAAAAAAAAACAGTCACTACAATCTGGGAGCCGTTAACAAAGGCGTAAGGTTGCCACTGATCAATGAATGTAGGCTAAAACCATTAACAGTATGATGTCCGCCCATGAATGCACAAACAACTACCACTACATTACTTTTATACTGAAGGAAACTTTAAAGCGTGATGATTCTCAGGCAGGTTCTGCAAAGTTTTGGAGTAGATTTACAGACTTGGGTGACAGATGGCAATAAGAGATGTGACTTAGTTAAAAGAAGGAGTCAGTTTTTTGAAGCATGTTGCAGCAATCAGACACTAAGGGTTCTAAACACCCCGACTGCCTCCATTGGTAGTATCGATGGAGTGGGTATGGTCAAAGGGCAAAATGTCCTCTCAGCCTTTATCTCTTCTATCTATGGCTGCACTTTGCGTTTTACATTAATCGGTCTTTTACATTTGAATTATCATTTTCCAGTTTAACAGTTATTTTGCTTTTTTATTTATTGTATTTTTTAATGTACTTCTTTCCTATGTAAGTACCCAGATATGAAACTGATGCCACAGCGACAATGGGATCTTTCTTAAGAGCATAATGGTCTCGCTGCAGCACATTATCATTGTGCGATATGGGGGAAAAACGCCCTGGCTTCTTTGTGTTACTGTAACCCTCCTATTCCCTTCAAATTTACTGACATCTTTTATCCTTGGGTTCAGCAATTTAAACCTCCAGAAAATGTCAGTATTAAGTTTATGTGTAAATAGTCATTTTAATAAAACTGAAAAAAACAAATATGCCAATGACTTATTTAGAGATGTTAAACATTGAATGGAGTCAAATTGACCCCAAAGATAACAGGAGGGTTAAACTGATAACAGTCATCGTGGGTGGAGCTAAACGAAGGATGCAGCTCCCTCAAAATAGTGACGACTTGAATTGTAGCAGAACATTTGCATGCAGGGCGATAAACACTGCGATCAAAATGGATAATCCAACATAAAAAACTAGCAAAACTGCCTGATTGCATGATCCTAATCCTCTGCAAAACTTTGTTCAATTTCAGTACGATAGGTTGCAGCCCTGAGCTCGCTGTAGTCGTTTCCCGGAATAAACAAAACCGTAACAAGCAGATAGCAGGAAGTGGGAAGAATGCTGACTGAGATTATCGGCCAATGGCTGGTTTATATCAACAACCTACATCCGGACTAGATAGACTAATTGTCTACATGTACATCCCTTCCACGCTTCTCATTCTTGTCTACCTGGGTAGCCATGCAATGCATTCTGGTAGCGTAGTAATGCATTTCGTATGATGGGACTTCGTGTTTTCTGCTCCTTATTTGCATAAAGTTGAGGTCTATCGGCTACTTGTTGCAAATTGTCACTCAATGCCTCTGGAAATGCTGGAAAAATGTTTCCTCTGTCCATCTAAAATAAAGACGTAGTCAGCAGTTGAGCGGATTATTTCTCCTCAAATGTTTACAAAAACACATTTTGGTGAATTATTTTTATAATTCAAATAAGACTTTCCAATCAAACCGAGCCAAGACCGAGTGAGCTGCAGCCAAAACCTCTGCACCGTTCGACTTTCCTTTGTCTTCGATCCTGATACTGACTAGTTGGTCACCCATCAAGCATCCAACGGCTGTGGAGCAACCTTTCTCGCCCCATAATTACCGTAATTTCTAGACTATACGCCGCTACTTTTTTTCGCTTGTTTTGACCCTTGGGGTTTCACCATTGTTGCGGTTATTTTTTTGTTTTTTTTGATTTTGCCTCGATGTGAGTGTGATTTTGAGCGCCACCGCGAGAGAGAGTGTGGGGGTGTTTGTGGCCGTGTTTCTGTGGGTGTTTTCGTTTGTGACTGTGGAGGAGGCGTTTTTTGTTTTTTTCGTGCAGGAGGAAGATGAAGATAGCGATCAATGACTTTTCATGGTAGGCGACTGTATTTTTTATTTTTTTAACCAGTCGTGTTACAGGCACTGTTCAGAAAAAAGCATTTACGTATTTGTGTATGTTACCGGTACTTATTTTATTAAAAGTATAAAAAAATCTCTCTATGTAAATATTTCCTGTTACAACGTGGACACCTGCAGCTTATAGACAAGTGCGGCCTGTATATGTACAATTATTTTTTCCTTTTTAAAGTTAGTGGGTGCGGCTTATATTCAGGTGCGCTCATTAGTCAGACAATGATGGTATGTATAACCCTCTCTCAGCTCACAGGGGGAAGCTTGTGTCAGAAATATGTGCTGTAAAGTTAATAATATAGAAATGTATATGAAAAAATAAAAGCAGCATTTATTTTAGATTGAAGATATATATATGTGATCTTGCTGTTATTGTGCTCTGTGTTTGTCTACAATCATGCACAGTGAGTCGCCCTTCAGGGCCCCAACATCTGGATCTGATGCCTCGTGCTGTACACATCTTTCATTTCATTTCACGTGCATCCGCAGGGGCTCAAGTAACTCCGTCTATCCCATATGAAACGCATCGACCAGTCGAACTATTGAGGCCAAATACTGAGACTGTAGTCTGTGATTTCTTCTGCTAAATAAATGATGCTTTACTCAACCATCAGCAGAACCAGTGATTCTATGTCAAGCCACATGTTCTGCTCTTAAATTCTGTTTCTGACATGTCTTTGATGGGGGAAACACACAGGAACATGTTTTTTTACTTTTCAGTGATCTCTCCCTGTTTGACTATAAAGAGGCATTCGTCACAATGCAGTCCACAAACATTGCGATGGTTTAAAAAAAAAATACATCCAAGAAACACCTCTCAAATAAAAGCATCTGAATCCTGGAGGCCAGAGAGGATTTATGACCAAATCCAGCCACTCAAGCCTGCCTGTCTGTCTCCTGAGGGGGAGCTGAGGCCTTGTACGCTGGGTGAGGGATGGCGGCGATTGGTTTGAGACTGCTGTGAGAGGATGTTCGCCGTGGGAGGAGCATTTGACTCCTAGTCCAGGCAGACCCCGAACTCAATATTTATGTTCCTGTTTTGATACCTGGGGACCAGCGGGTGTCTCCACTCCTTCCATACGCACATGACATACAGCCTGGTTTGGTATTCAGAGCGGGATAGAGAAAGGGAGCATTGTTCTCTGAGGACAATTCTGCACAGCTAAACAGAAGACCGAATTAAATGGTTTATGTAGGATTGCAATGGGGTGCTAAATGTTGCACTGAATTACTGAAATAATTCTCAGAGCTAAAGGTGTTATTGCGGTTTATGACACACAAGTTTGTGCCGTTTGGATTTAAATACGTAAACTCTGGAAATGGTCAACAAGAGGCATTATTTCCAATCTCAGCATTAAAGCTGTCAACAGTTTTATAACAAAGAAATGGTCAAAAACCCCACTCTAGAGGCTTTCAACTACAACTTTTACAGGAACTGCCTCACATTCAGCCTTTTTAGTCTTTGCGGAGGAAGATCATTTGACCGTTAAATCCAGGTCCTTCAAAACGAGGACAAACTGTAATAAATTGACATATCTCTGGTTCTGTGAGCACGGAGGAAATACAACAGGAGGTTTATTATGTTTGCCTATATGGTCAAATTTTCATTGTTGGTGTTTGAGAAAAGAAAAATGTTACTTGACAAGGACCTCAGGAGGCGGAAAAACAGCGCTTGTTGTCCTCTCAGAGTTTAACCAATCAGCTTTGAGTATTTAAAAAGATGACCCCAATCCAGGACTTAAGATGGTGCATATTTGTATGGGTTCCTGTGTAGGAACATTTAAAAAATTCCCAAAAGTTTGCAAAGAAACACACATAAAGGTAGTCACACTTGGTTCAGGAAGAAAAGCTGATATATTGGCAAGTGCAGCAGAAACAAACTTAACAAATAAATTGAGACGTACATAAACTTTAACCATGTGAGCACAAACAACCTTTGTCCACTTGCTGTAAGTTTTCACTGGAAAGAGGAAAATGTTGGAGGACATCAGATGTATGTGGAACCATGAGGATCTACAATAACCTTCCACAGTGATACAGGATAGATGTTTTCTATATCGTCTTTCCACTGCTTGAGGCTTTGTTGGTTACGTTATGGATGGAAGATGGATGATTTTCGAGATTTACAGGCAAATTTCCGATGCACTAACAAATCTATTGCTCGTTCATGCTGGTGTCTGTGTTCTGAAATAAAAATCAATTGTCATGCAAAAAAAAAGACATGACACAAATTCCCTACTGTGTATTAAGGCTTTTGGACTTACCTGTCTCAGGTTTGACGAATAAAACCGGACCCCTTTCCTCCTCTGTTGTCGTCACCTCTTCCTGCACCTCCCCTCCTCCGTCACCGTGAAGGTTTAACAGCCTCTGGCCTGGATTTGCCCCTCGATGACTCTCATCCAGGTTGACCCTCAGTGGTGGCTGCGTGGTGGTGGTAGTGGTGGTAGTGGTGGTGGTGGTAACCTGCACCATTGGGGTTGTGTGGTGCTCAGGCCTCCGTGGGAAATCAGTGCTGGGCCCAGACGTCTTTTTATCGTAGCTGTTGGTCGAATCTTTGCTCTCCGAGTCCTCGTGGCTCCTCTCTTGTTGTGCTGACTTGATCTTGTAAGGCACATCCTCTCCTTCAGGCCCAGTGACACTTTGAAAAGTTGCTATTTCTTCCTCCATCTCCTCGTCTGTTTCATCTTCATTCAACCTTTCCTCATCATCCGGCGTGACTGCCCCCTGTAATTCCTCTTGACCGTTTGTACTTGCCTCGGGGTGGATTGGACTCTCTGTGCTTCTCAGCATGTAGAGGGGAAAAGTTACTCTATCTGGTCCTCTTTCCTGATTGGTTTGCGTCTCTGTACCTCTCACCGGATGACTAACTTTGATCTCCTGGTTTGAACCTCTTGGTGTGACACTATCTGATGCATTTTGGTGATGTGCTTTAGTCTCAGCACCTCTCTGATGATAAATAGCACTTTCTGAACTCACATGTGGGTACTCTGGGTGTTTCTCACTTGCTATTCCTTGGTTTAACGGAAATATGACACTATCCAAACTCCTGTGTGCGTGCAATGGGTTCTCTAGATCAGTCTGTGGACTCAAATCACCGAACGAGACACTCTGAGCACTTGTTAAACCCTGTGAGGGCTGCCAGGAAGTAGTGGCATACATATGTGGCCTGACAGTACCCTGCTTCACTCTCAGGGGACTCTCTGTCACTTCCTCTTTGTCTGCAGGATGGTCATGAACTCCATATTGCTCTCTCAGCTCCAGCTTGCCTCGTCTGTCAAAGCTCTTAAGGGAAGAGGTTCTGTCAGGTCTGGCAGCGCCTCGGGACCCAAATGCAACCTTCGAGGAGGAGGAAGAGGAGGAGGACTGGGTGGGGAAGATCAAAGATTGTGGGTAGGTCTCTGGAAAGTCTGTCGGACCGTAATCATAGTCTTCCGGCTCCTCCTTATCAAGTGGGGACAATTTGAAGAGAGGAAGATTCCCATTAGGAGGAGGGTGATAAGGTGTTGAGAACTGATCCATGTGGCCTTGTTGGTCAAACCTGTAGGGGTAACTATCAGGCCCGATGGCTGTGTTTTCTCCCGTTGGTGCAGCTAACATGGGTTTATGGACTTTCTGGGGATCACAGTCAGGTACAGGGTAGCACATTAGGTTCCCTCCCTCATTAGGGCAGTGGCAGACCCTGCAAGGGTCAATATGGAAGGAGTGTCCGGCCTCATACTTTTGCCCGCCATGAGCACATCCAATGCGTTCACACTGCATGCAGCCGTCTGCAGGCTCCAAAACCTCGATGCAGTTTGGTGGCAAATCAGGACAGCTGATGAAGTGGCAGCTGATCCGCCCCCCTCCTGCAGGACAGGAGCACTCCGTGCTGCCGTAGTCAACAAAGTAAGACTCTCCTTCAGGCACCTTGCCGTTCTTAAATCCAGCATTGATGCAGTCATAGTACTGGTAGCCCTCGCATGCACATCCTTTTTGTAAGCATGAAGCGCAGCAAGCGCCCCCCTCCAGCACTTCTTCAATACAGTTGTCCAGGACGGGACATTCCACGCCGGTACAGTCACGCTGACACAAGCAGACGCCCAGGTAGAGAACAAGCAACGTGCACCTCAGCAGGGCTTTTCCCACTCGATCCATAGCACCTGGTGTTAGTACGACAATCAAAGGAGATCAGGTATCATCCAAGGCCTTTAGTTTATCGTCTGGCAGGTGTTCATTCTGCACATGTAAGTCACCTCTGGTCCTGTGAAAAATGGAAAAGACAGACAGACACACAGAGACTCATGTTTCAAAATGAAAGCAGACAAACATCTGGCTTTGTAGTTGAGCTCACAAGAGTCCAATTTTTACAAGCTCCCAGTCTTCCCAACATTAAGACTACGTGTTCCTTATTACCATCAGCTGGAGTCGTGTGTTTTGAATCATTATGCAGGCTGTCATGATGAAACTTGGAATCTGCCCAACTTCTAAATTTCTACCACATCTGTGATTATCTCCATCAAAAAATGCTCCAATAATTTCGTGTTGCAATCAGCCTTGAAGTCTATCTGCCGAACACGGACGCTTCATAATGCTTTGGCAGTTGGGTTTGTTGGAAATTGATTACACATTATAGAAAGAACATTCTGTGAAGTAATTAGCAGGGCAGAGAGCAAAGTGCAGGGCCTCCTTTGACTAATGACTCCTGTTCAACATGATGCGTTTAATAAAGGCTGCAGTTTGAGACGCAAAGTGACTGTGGTCACTTCATTAGCTCATTTCATCAGAAAGCAGAACTCAGATGTTGTGTAAATTAAGATTGAAAAACCTTTGGTAAGTTTGTAAAATAGAACCAATGAAAGAACAGAAGCCAAGAATGTGCCACAAACCCCTTCTGCTTCACACCGCGCTGCTCTGAATTTGAGAAAATTCCAAAAACTACACATTATTCTCTTTGCAGAACTGCTTTAGGACAGAGCTAATTCATCATCAGTGATGCTAGGCATATTTTCTTTCACCTTCAGGTCATCTCTGCAAGTAAACACACACCCCCACATCAAGCTGCTCTGTTCTTGGAGCGACATCGGTGAACTGAATTTGACATCAGTTTGCAACAAACGCTGCTGTCAGAAGTCAGTAAATCTGCTCTAAACTAGCTCTGTTAGCCTCTGTTAATCACACCGCACTCCCATCTGAGTCATGAGCCGCACGTTTGAAGAGGGAACCAGGGAATGATCTGAACAGAGTGGAAATTGTTCACACATTGACTGTATTATATTAAAAACCGCCTGTGTGACCCCTTTATCACGATTTTATAGAGCAAAACATCAAGATGCATTAGAATAACTTTGTTGAAAGCTAAGAAATTATGAGGAGGACGGCAAAACTCCAAAAGCCTTTGTTGGTGGACCAGAATCCTTTATGTAGACAGTGGAGTCCTGTTACTCACCTTTAAGACCTCCTCCACCCTGTTTTATCCTCCACCCCTTTTGTCCTCGGAGGTTTTAGGACTACGCAAATATTTGACTGTTTGGTAACATAAATGCATTCTAATGTACTCTGCAACGGCAGCTGGAGGCTGGACAAGGAAACCCAGACAGGTCAGAAGGTCAGCCTTTAAATCAGATGGGATTGTCAAAGTAAAATAAAAGAGCGATATGTTACAAGGGGGGGAAAGTTCTAATTGTGGATGGCTACTGTTCTACAGTAGTATTTGGTATGTGCATTTGTCTTTCATGTTGTGTTTTAGCTTCTCATTGCCAATTAATTAAACAAGGACTGCAACAAATGTTTTCATTATCTAATAACCAACAGCTACTGGAGCAAAATCCAGTTCTAGTGAGTTTAACCAGTCAGCCGCTCAGAGGGACAACGATGAATCAACTAATCGATTAGTTGTCAACTAATTAATCAACTGTCAAATATTGCAACAATCGATTAATCAGTTTGAATCATTTCTATGACAATCAGTCTAAACTCTGTGATTTCAGCTTCTTCAGTGGGAATATTTTCTGGTTTCTTTCCTCTGTGACAGTAAACTGAAGATCTTTGGACAAAACAAAACATTTGAGGAAAATCTGATCCACATTTTTCAACTTTTTTTGAAAAATTTCTCAAATTATTTTGGTATTTATTTATTTGTTTGTTTGTTTATTCATTTTTACTTAATTGAAAAAAATAAATAAATAAAAATGCTGGTCTAGAAACAGGGGAAAAGGCCAAAAAAATAAAAATGTTTGTTGCTAAAAGTGACATTTTCACATGTCTTATTTTGTAACTTTGCAATTTTGGAACTTAAAATGTGATTTTTATTTTTTATTTTTTCCCTGCTTGCTGTATTTCTATATTGTTTACCTTTGTATTTGTTGCTTGTTGTTTAATGCTTTTATTGCTTTGCTTTTATCCTGTGAAGTGTCTTTGAGTTCTTGAAAAGCGCTATACAAATAAAATGAATCATTTATTATTATTATATATGACAATTAAAACCAGCACTCTGTTCAGATGCAGAAATCTACAAACGTGAATCAATTCCCAAAATACTTACTGATTATCTCAGCTAATTCATGACTAAATGTTTCAGCTGCTCCAAATTATTCTATGTCCAGACATTCACCCTCCATAACTCAATGATAATAACGTAGACAACATACAGGATGTCTAAAGCTCCTTGTCTTGTATAAATCACAGAATCAAACTATTGCTGCCTTCATAAACTCTAATATATACAGTAAGGTTTTTTTCCTTCACAGACCATTCTAATATAAAGTCTGGTTTTAATATTTTACAGTGTTAAAGCCAAGGCCTCCGAGCCAAAATCTATAGTCTGTAGCAGAGAAGAGGAAGAGGAGCTGGGTAATTGGCGTTTTCTTTCCCCCCTAAGCCTTAACTTTTAGAGCTTGAGCTCCTGCTGGAGCCTCCCTGAGGGGGTAGGATGAGCTCCCATGCTGCCCCGGAGGCCTTCTGCCACTAACCCGAGCTAACCCGACAAGTGAGAGGCTCACCGCCGCTCCGTCAACAGAAGTGACACCCACCGTCACCGGAGCAGGCATCATAAAAGCTGGCAACAAGTGGGATGCAGAAGAATGCAAAAAGGGCAGTGAACGCAGCAGCAGCAGCAGCAGCAGCAGCAGCAGCAGCCTGGTGTTTCCCAGAGCAGTGAAGAAAAAGGGGGATTCCTGCTTTTTCTTCCAGTCTGAACACACACACACACACACACACACACACACACACACAGCTGATCTCTAAACAGTCCCTGATGTCATGCAGCTATGCCAACATGGATGAAAAGAAGAGGATTCTTGAGAGACTAAACTTTTTCAGAAAGAAAATGCACCACTGCAGAAAGAACAGAAACTGAGTCCACATGCAGATGTTAAAGTTATTGTGTGTTGCAAACCAACCAAACAAAACTGTAATCATTCTTAATAAACCTGCACTTAAACAGCAGCATGAAAACTTTTTAAAAAAAATATCTGACTGCAACACCAACAACTGATTATATATATAAAAAAGAAATTAAACTTTTTATGTGGTGCACTTCTGCAACCTGTCACCTGGTAAATGGAGAAAACAAACTTCACCGATGACTGTAAGGTTGCAGCCAGAAGCAGATGTGAACACACAGAAAAGTTTGGAGAAAGTCCTGAGCAGCTCCACATGCACATGGAGGAACCTGAGGCGCACAGGTTATTGGTTAAAAGAAAAGCCGTGGAGCAGCTCCACGGTGCGCTTTGTGCGTTACCTTGTCGGTGGTTGAGGAGAGACGCCGGCTGCTGGTCCTCTGCGCGCCGCAAGTGTGAACCTTTAGACCAGCGACGAGCTGCTGGAAGCTGGAAGCTGGAAGCAGGCGGGCGATCGGAGGGGGAGGTACGAAAAGTTTCCCCTGCTGGAGAGTCCGGAGGAGATCCTCATCCTGATCCGGAATGAAGAGCAGGCTCTGCTGGCAGGGACCGGCCCGCGCAGCACGGAGAGGTGGACCGGACCGGACCGGGTCAGCTTTATGAGCAGAAGCTGAACAACTAGTCTGAAGCGTAAACACAGAATAAACAATGTAAATAGTTTGTGGGGTTTTGTGGGGAAGTCGGGGATCGAACCGGCGACCTTGCAGCTGGAAGACAATCCGCTGTGTTACCTGAACAACCCAAAGTTCTCTAGTCATTAAAACATAACGGACTTTTGTTGTTAATAAACTAACTGTACAATCCTACCAAGATCCCTATGCCAGGAGAAGAAGCTTTTTCCTTCACCAGTCATTTAATTCCAACGTAAACATAATATTAACTATAATTTCAGCTGCAACATCAGGAAACACCAACAGAAAACTTTTTATTTTTTTTTATTAAAGACAACAGTTGTAATTGTTTGGGGGGGTTTTGGCTGCTAGTTTTGTTTTTGTGATTCTTTCCTGTGTCTCTGTGTTTGTGTCTGTGGCCCTTTTCAGATGCTTTCTGTCATATTTTAGAATTACCTTCCTTGTGTGTTTTATTTCTGTTCTTTGTCCTGTTTTCCAACACTTCTGATTACCGGCTTGTCGTTGGAGTTTGTTTGTTTTTTAGCCTTTTAGTGTTTCTTTATTTCCTTCTTTTGTTTATTCCAGGCTGTTATTACCTTTCTGGATTTTTTTTGTTAATTTTTGCCAGCTCCCCGTGCTTTTGATTTATCTGGCGGTTTGTTTTTGTGTCAGCTTTTTGATTAAAGTTTGCTTTTTGTTTCCTAAATTCCTGCCGCTGGTGTCTGTATTATATAGAATATGTTACCTTAAGAAGAATAAATGCACATACGACAAAAGTTAACTTCACTTTACTATACTTAATTGATCATTCATCAATGATATTTAAATTCCTGATGCAAAACATGATGTCATATAAACAGGGACGTTTAGCTTCCGAAGAATTCAAGCTAGCTAGCTAGTGCTATAGCAAGCTAATATAGCCAAACATTACTAGCTTAAGATAAAGTCAGCTGGTTAGACTTTCAGACAGATAATGACTTCTTCTTTTTTTTTTTTTTTTACTGCTGGTTAACTATTTACTGTTAACTATTTTTGTTACTATATAGGAAAATAAGTAGGTTTTTTTAGTTTTTTTTAAAAATGCCATTAGCACGACTAGTGCATTAATAATCATTGATGTCTTTGGGGAGCCACTGACATTTTCACATATTTCAGAAAATTGATAGATTGTTAAAATTAATAGATAATCCTCAAAGTTACTTTTATGCAAACAGTAAAGTTTTTCTTTATGTATTTTCTAATAAAAATACACAGAGCCTTACTTTGTACTGTCAAAATATTACACCAACATTACCTCAGAGGTATTTCTTTGTATTTCCAAACACCAACAAATGATTTTTATTGTTCTTTAAAGATCAGTAATGAAAATGGACTACAAGCACTATACAGCTCTAAATATATGTTATTTACTATTTGCCAAGAAATAGGTGTAGAATGCAAAAAATAATAATAATAAAAAAAATGCAAAGCACAACGTTTGTGTGGCACCTCAAGAAAAATGCACAAAATCAACGTTTTTCCTTCCTGAAATTCTACTTACGCAACTGTGATCAACTTGAACTCACACAAGGTTTATATCAACCCAGGAAGGAAGACAGGCGGAACTGAGCTTATTATTCCACTATATTTCTGCTCTCGTATTTTGCTTACTGCGGTATAAAGTCTTATAAGTGGAGTTACTGTGTGGCCGACTCTCCTAAATTTCCTTTCCAGCCATGTTGTTGGCCCCCTGAGTAAACTTCAGCCGCCGTCCGCTGCTGTGTTTTTAAGGATCTTGCATGTGGCTCCTAAATGGACGGCCGTAACCTTGGCTAAACAAGAGCCTTGCGCTCACATCGTTACTCATGCTGCTGTCTGTCTCCTGCCAGTTGCAGCCCATGCATGACACAAGGCCATAGGCTATCTCAACCGCACACAAAACACCAAATCTCATCAAACACAGGCCTGTTTTTAATTACCTGTCTAATCCCTCACTGAGCCCTGCACTCCCTGGAGGGATAAAGATGCATGTCAGTCAATTGAGCATAACTCCGCGTTCACATGTGGCAAAGAAACTGATTTATCCTCCGACGTTTTTTTAATATATTCTTGCCTTTTGGAGGGAGCGTGACCCTGAGAGCGGCAAATGGCAGAAGACGAGGCAACTTTACGACTTGAGGCCCGTCTTGTATCTCACTTTCACGGCACGCCTTGCTCTATTTGAAGCGCTCTCTTCGGAGGGGCGTCATAAATTTGGCACCTCCAGAGGACGTCGAGGTTCAAAGAGCGCGGGGAGTGCGAGCATCATGTGGAGTAAAATGTGGCACGCCGGAGGTGTGAATGGACTCAACTCATCACGTAGGAGTCGCCAGCGCGGACCCGTCCCAGCAGCTCGTATAAAGGTCCTAATGAGGAACTGTCAAGGCCTGAGGTGAAGCGGTGATCGGCGCCGTAACAAACAGATTGGATCCGATCGCAGATAAGACTACCGCTGGGGGACTCTGGCTGCTTTCAACTGGAGATGAGAGATGAGGTAAAAGAATAGATTCAGACTGTTCAGGAGTGGGTCAGTGGAAGGACATGTCACCACTTGCTAGCAGGCTCACATTCTTTTTTTTTATTGAATCTACTGTAGTGTGGGCCAGCTGCCTCGTTTTTAACATATAAAAATAGATCTGTTGGCAGCACAGTTCCCTGGAGTTAACTGCAGTTTTGTTTAAAGTCACACAGCAGACGCGGCGTAGGATAACAAGATCAGACAGAAGGAGCTGCCACGGTGTCGTGAACAACCTTGGGTTTCGCATAACGAGTTCGGGCTCAGTCCTTGCCATAAAACACTAACTGGGACTCGCGTTGGTGAGATTTGTGGAATCTCAGTGTGATCTCCGGAGAAATCCTTCAGACGCGGGCGAGCCTTTGAAATCGCCGCGGGAGGCCTCAGGGAGCCGGGCTTCATGTGTGGGGTCATCCGGGAGCATTTGGCTCACTGGTGCGGCTCCTGTTTGGTTTACGGAGGTGACGCTCGGCGGGGGGCTCAACGTTTGTTTTGGAGTCTTGTTTGGGGCCAGTTTTTGAATTCCGCCCAATAATTTTCCTGCATTTAACCAATAATCTATGATGTGAGGTTGATGTTAGTTCTCTGCATTCATAGTGAAACTGAAGTCTTGAGACAAGTGACCGGTTCCACAATCCCCATTTCTCCAAAACAGCTGGAGCTGGAAGAAAAGTGAGATCATACAAGTAAGATGTACTTAAAGATAATCAGCAAGTGTCATTTGAGCTTCTTGCAGATAATACGTTCTGGAAGTACACCAACTGTATGATATCTGTATTAAAACAATACATCAAACCAGATGTTTCAACAAAAATGTCTCTAACATTCATATTTCACTGTCTTAGAATCCTGTTGCAACCACTTATTGTACTAATCCTCTGTTTGGGCAGGGACAAGGGAAGGAGCTCAGACATCTGGAGGGAACTTAGGAGTCGAGCCGCTGCTTCTTCATGGTTAAAGGAGAAAGCAAGTGAGATAGTTTGGGCATCTGATCAGGATGCATCCTGGTTGCCCTCCAGGCGTTCTGGTGGGAGACGGCGAGGGAGACCCAGGATATGCACTCTGGAGAGATTGCATATCACAGCTGGCCTGGGATCGCCTCAGGATCCCCCAGAAGGAACTGAAAAATGTTGCTAGGAAAAGGGACATCTGGACTACCTTGCTCAAATTGCTGCCACTGTGACCCATCCCTGGATATGTGGAAGAAATTAGACGGATGGATAACTTCGTAATCACAAACTTTCTACTCAAAGTGTTGGGAAAGGTTGTTACAGAATGGCTCAAGGTTTTAAGGGAAAGGCAAACACGTCTTGTGAATAAATCTGGGATTACCGATCACTTGGTCCTGCACTTTGACCAGTGTTTACACTACTTACAATAAGCCTACCAGTTATCAGATGTGTTGTACCAACCAGCTCCAATTCCAGGTGGTTCAATGTGTTGTGCAATCAAACAGAAAAAGTAAAAAGTAAAAAAATAATCAGCATGACTGTTCTGCTTTTATACAAGCAACGAAACATCGAAGTCCAGTTTGCTGTCGGCTTTTGCTGCGAACGACATCCAGAATGAGTTCATGTTTGAAACATCGGTGCACGAGTTTGTTTAATCTCCTGGAACATTGGCCCTGCCGTTGAAATGTAAATAACAACGCACAGATTGTTTACTCCTGGGAACATTCCTGGACATTAGCTCAGGAGAAAGTGAAGTTCATGGAACCTTTTTCTTTTTTTTTCTCGATAAATATAATTAGGAGAACCTCAGACTTTTCTTTTTTGGGGGTAAAACTAATCACAGGGATAACAAAGAGTGACAGACAATGATGTACAGCTACACTCACACCTTTGTTAACCTTCCATGGACTGTGGGATGAAGCCAGAACCTCCAGAAAAGCCAGCAGGTTTAAACCTACAAGCATTTTGCTTTGATGTCACCGTGCTGACCACTGCTCCATCGTTTCATTCATCAACATGGTGGCCACTGTTAGCTAAAAGGTTCATTTTAAACTGTTGTGCTACGGCCAGATGTTAAATCAGCCACAACATATCAGCTGAGCAGAGTTATTTAACCAGGTAGGCAACATGCAACACAAGTAAAATGGATGTTAAAGTCTTAACATGGGGATTCAGCATGTATGTGACCCAGTAGGTGGCTAAAAAGATAAACAACCAGGGCCTCAGACAATCAAGCTGAAACATGACAACAGAAAGTAATTCTAAGAGTCTGATGTCATCTTTGTGACTTTCTGTCCTAACTGGTTTCTGTGGCTGAACCAAGCTTGGCCTCCAGAGAGCTGTAACACCTCTGACGTACTCGAGTCTGCGGGTAAAGCTACAAATGTTTCATGTGTGCACGAGCAGCACATTTCTGTTCCGCATCCGATAACCACAACGTCATACAACTTTCACGCTTATTCACATGTAACGTCCTTTACATGTTCTCCTCGTGCCTGCGTGGGTTCTCTCTGGTTTCCTCCCACAATCCAAAGACACGCACGAGAGATTAAATCTGTAATTACAGGTGCATTATGGATGATTTTAGTAAAAGCCAGAAGGGACGCCATCTGACAAACACAGGCGGCAGAGCAGAGTAAACACGCTTTAGTGTCAAAGAAAATATACAAAGGAAAGGTAACACTCACTGTGATTGTTTGTCATAGCTGTAGGATGTTATGTACGAGTGGGCATGTGAGCAGAAAGTATCGGCGTCTTGAAACAGTTCTTTGGTTTGATCACAGATGAAACTTGTGGAGCATCTCTTTGTCCTCTCATGCGGTGTGTTTGTGTCTCCGGTGCTTAGAGGATTGTCTTAGAAGACGTCTTTGTTTTGGTGGTTTTTTTTTTCTGGCAGACCAGCAGACAGAACGGAGCACATTAACCACCTAATGATGCACCCAACTCACTGCACAAGTCACATACAACACCGCAGCACCACCGCCATCTGTTGAGCAGTTCACACGGGTCACCAGTGTGCCGCTCAGCTGCACACGACCCCATCAACATGCCAACGATCTGCACGTCCCGTCATTCGCACGAGCATCCTAATTTTTCTAATGTACCATAATTAAATGCACATTTCTGCTGACGAGCTCGGGCGTGTCCCTGGATGGCATTGTTTGAATGTTTGCAGAAATAAACTGCAGCGAAACATGATGGAGAAATTTAATTTCTGGAATGTTCTTGATTCGATCCATGTGCTGCTGGCTACAAGTTTTGGTGAATAAATGCATTGAATTGCTTCCAGGCTAACTATATTCATGTGTAGTCAGAGTATAAATAGAATATTTTGGGAAATTTTTTTCCCATCGCTGACTGACTGGGAGGCTAAAGAGTTTGGAGACATCCTTCTATCCTGCTGCACTGAGGTTCTGAATGTATTTCCTCTTCAGCTCATGACTGACAGCATCAATGCAACATCACAGAAACTCCACTTCTGCTAAAAAAAAGACCACACTGTACACCGTAGGCCTGGAGAGGACTGACCTTCACATGGCCTCAGTCTGCAGGACGATCCGCGGTGATTTGCAGGACAAAGTGAACTCTAAAGAGAGGGAGGAAGTGGGTGGTGTCGTGCTCTGGAATCTCCATTAATCCGACTCTGTAGGGGACAGAGCGGCCCTGCCCTGTGTTTCTGTCTTCTCCTGACACTGGGTAAGGTAGCCCAGGGCCCTTTTAAAAAGCAAATGCAGAACACACTTTTCGGCGGACTGTTTTATGAACAATACGCGCTGAAATCAAGACTTTAAAAGACGCAGGTGAACCCTGCATAGACCCGATCCGCGAACATCTGTGTTTGCTTCTGCACATGAACATCCTGCACATGCACGAGAATTAAGGCCAGAGCGAAATCTAAAGTCACCACCTGGGCGGATAAAACCCACGACGCCTCGACCGCTTTTCTGCCCTCAGTCTGTTGTTTTGTACTTCGCGGAATGAAACTTTTCGCTTTGATGAATTAAAACGATGAGTCACCAAACCGAATCTGAGAATGTTTGGCTGCATCAAACTTGCCAATTTGGATAAAATGAGCATCATAATACGCGCTCTTTGTTTGCCAGTGTGTCAGCTTGTCTTGGTTATTGGCTGACCCGTCTTGTTTGGCAGCGCGCTCTGTTTGGACGGGGCAGAGTGAGTAAAGAGTGAGGCATTGACAGACATGTGCTCTAAACGCTGCCTCTGCCAGTCAACAGGATGCTGAGAGACTTTTATCCTCTGTGCACTGATTGAGATAAATAGCTTTATGTTAACGACGGAGGAATAAACAAACAAAGGGGAATTTCGCATTTAGGTCAAGATTAAGATGTGCTGATTCGTATGTGTGTCAATATGGAGGTAAATGATATTGTCACAGACTTCTACAGCTTCTACACTTTGTGAGCTGCATAACATGTAAACGTTATACTCTGTATTTACTGGACGCATACAGGCAGGCTGCACTTTTCATACTAACTCTGATTACATTCCTATGTGTCACGTAAACTACGTCATTTGTAAGACAAGCAGAGAAAAACATCAGCCAACATTCCAATTCTCATCAGCATTTGAGCATCTGTTGGCATAATCTACCGCTCATAGCTTTACTCAGCTGACCGCTTGATGTAATGGCAAGTTGGTGGAGACCAAAACAGAGGAAAAAGGAGGTTAAAAGAGGCAATAGTGACGTTGCTCGTCCTCTGCTGGATGCAAAACTTTGTACCAAACATGTGACTGGTGTTAAGTGGCATGATGGCGGTGCTTTAAAGTTGTATTAAATATTCTTTTTAGCCACTAGAGGACAAATGAGCTCCACAACAAGCTAATAATACAAAAATCTACGGTGTTCTGATTTACTAAGCTGACATGGCTGTAGCAGCAAACTGTTGACTGGTTATTTCCACCTGCATTTACATGTGCATACCCCCCAAAATCTGCCTTTTAAGTTACTTCATCTGCCTGTTTGATGTTGAGCAGGAAGTAAACAGTCAGTTTATTGGAGCTGTGGGTAACTGGGATTCATCAAGAGGCTCCAATTACTTCTACTAATACGTTAGTTATTTTGTTGGTAATTTGATTAATTGTCATTTTCAAAAACGTAAACAATACTGTATGGAGTCTCCTGCTATTTTATTTTTTTTTTTACTATATATATTTCATTTTTGCCCTGGGATCCCATTGATGATTAATCTGAGCCTTCACAGAGTTGAAGGGAACTGCTGCCACATTTACCACCTGTGACCACTTTTCCATGACACACACTTATTTCATTCATCGTCAGTGTAAACTGGTGCAGCTTTAGAAAAGACAGTTTGGATTAAAACATAATCTGCACATGCGTCAAGTGTTTACAAGATCTTGATCACGGTTTTGAAGATAGTTTTCCTTGCGACCTGTGCATTGGCATACCCAGAGATTCCTAGATTACACACCTGATCAACACTGAAATGTAGTCGTGTGGAGCAGGTAGGAGGAAAATACCGACCAATTTAGGTGCAGTGGAAGAAAGCAAAATTATGGAGAACAAGGGAGTAACGACGAGTAAACGAGAAATAAATTACAGTATTTTTGTAAATACTCACAAGGTACAATGATGGAAACTGAAGTTTGGGGGAAAATAGCATGCTAGTGCAGCGCTAAAGTTGCTCACAATGGGTTGAACAAATGTACCTTTTTCCATATTGTCCTCCAACGCTGTACTTTAATGCTTAATTGTTGTTTTAAATCCTGTAAATCACACCATATAAATGAAGTGTGTGGGCTGTAATTTGTGACTGGTCTGAACATTTTGGTTGTTATTTTGTTATTTTCCCTAAACTTCACTTTTATTTTCCAGGATTGCACCCAGAACCAAAACACTCATCAGTGGTCACTGCTGCTCACGACTCCGTGGTCACTGGTCACTGAGTCGGCCACTGGTCATTTTCTCGCGACTAAATTCACACTTTTTTGTCATAAAGTATGGTGGCTTATGCAAAACTTCATCCCACCTATATTTTAAGTAAAAAGTAATGTTTCCTTATATTGAGTGATTGTTTTGATGAATGTGACTATCCGTAATCATTCAGTTAATCAGCTTCTGATTTCATGAAATATGCATGGGCTACCAGCAGGCGCTCAGCAGGGAGCTTTGGTTTCCAGGGGATGTCGCTGGATACGGAGGAGGCATCCAAATTATGCATTGCTCCAAATTGGCTCCCTGTGTCTTCAGCCCCCTACACAGCAGCAGAAACAAGAAAAAAAAACCACAGTCATGGCACTACAACCCAAAAGTTTCAGACTATAAAACTCTGACATCAACAACAGCACACTACCTCGAATGTTCCTTCATTCGTTTGACTCTGGTGGTTTGAAAGACTGTCTGCAGCTCGGCTGATTCAATCCCCTGTCCTGACAGGCACATGCATTCCTGTTGGGAGCTGATGAATGGGCCTTCAAGTAAAGTGAACATCCACAGCCTTTGTTGTCGTCTCCCTTTGTCGTGATGGAAGTTAGCAGACAAAGCCAGCCTTTAAACACGGAGAGCAAAACCAACTCTGGAAGCGAGTCAGCTGTTCCTTCTCTCAGCGAAGCAGAAAAACAACAACACCGCTAAAAGTCATGCTCATCATGTCGTAACATTCTGACCTTTACCTTGAATGAAAACACGTTATTGCCGGACAAGCTCCGTAAATGTCAAAAAATTATCCTGTTTGCTTTGGAAAACTCCATCCCGCAGATTTCAGAATCCTCATTCAGACATTTTAATCTATTCTTTAAAGATAATGCACGTAAATGCCAGCAGTGTTGAGCGGGAATATTGATTTAATGAAAGCTCTCATGATATCTTCTAGTGGGAAAACATTAAGCTCTGCCATTTGGATCATTTGTAAAAAGAAAAAAAAAAAACCCAGCAGCTCTCCATGTGCGTCTTTTTTTCTTTTTTACTATCATTTCATTATAACTGCTATTCAAATGAGTAGCCCTTGAACTCTGCAAATGTCAACCCAATCAGCAGCCATGCTGAATGTCGACGGTGCGCTATTCTTTCATGCCGTCTCACAAGCTGTTTGAAAAACCACTGATTGTGGATAAAACAGGACAAAGGATCTCTCCCCATATGGGCAGCAGACCCACCTTAAGCACCACGACTCCATCTGCGGGGCCGAATCCGGCAGGAATTGCTGGGAGGAAACAACAATGTGTCCTCATGAAGCTGAATGTGATGATCATGTTGCGTCACAACACCGAGTCCCCGAAGAAGAATTTACCTGCATGGCAATCTGCATGTCCTGCAAAGTTCCGCTTCTCAGAATGAAAAACAATGGGCCAGATTGGTTCTACACGACCGGTCCCATAGGCCAGCCCAGGTTTGAGTATGCCTTAATGATGTGTGCAATTTACATAGTTTTCCCGAGTCGTCCCCACTAAATAAAAGCGCTGCAGCCGGCAAACCAGCTGGGAGACGCCTGCACGGAAACATCTGTCAGATCTCACTAATTTTATGACATTAAAGGACTGTTGGCGGTAAATGTGAATTCGAAACATGCTGATGTGACATCTTTGCTTTAGGACATTCAAATGTGGTGATAAAAAGGCCTTTCAGATGACATAATGCACCCCTGGGCGGCCATATTGGAGGCTCTGAGCTCTGGAGCAGTAAAACACTGAACATCTGCTGGTGTCTCTAAATGGACATCTTTGTTTTCTCAGCAGGACTAGATTGATGCGATTGTGTTTTGTTCTGGGTTTTAGTGGGACCTCATGGTTCTAATTATACAGTCGATGCTTTTGTATATTAGCAAGTCAGCTAACAACCTAAGCGGCTAGCCACTGCTCTTAAGCCCA
>NW_007578421.1:47289-64510 GCF_000690725.1 Stegastes partitus | reverse complement strand
TACAGTGGATGACCCAAACATCTCAGGGATTTGCTAAACCCTAGGGAATTGTAATTCTTAAAAAAAAAAAAAAGAAAAGGTGTTTGTATTGAGACTTTAACACTGAAACACTCGGCTAAGATGTTTTTTAAGGACATAATGGGTATAGTTTAATCATGTTTGACTGCTGTGGCGTGGCCCTCAGGCTGCTGCAGCATCCAACCCATCAGCTGTCTTGTTGTGGGCGAAAAGGAAGTTGATTCGTCTCTGTTTGTCATCTGTGATTCTAAAATGATTCATACATTTCAAAAATGGATTTTTGCAATTCTTTAAACAGTATACATAAACTGAGCACACACTGATGTTATGTAGAGTTCATCTTACATGAAGTCAAGCATTTGGGAGCAATTTAGATTTAATAACCAAATAAATTTCTTTACAACATCAAGTGTTTTTGAAAACTCAGAAAGTACTAAAAATAAAATCCAGGAAACAAGCTGGAAACCATCAGATTGCTTATTTTTATAAAATACTAGCCAGCTTTGATTGGGTGAGGAAAATACTTCACTTTGTTCCATTAAACACTGTCTTTCCCTGGTAGCAGCATGTTAGGATTTCCACTGCTTGTTGTTACCAACAGCACAGTAGAGCACTTTTCTGGCACACTGACAAATCGTGTCACTTCTCAGACAGATCGAGAAAACTCCACACCCAAGCTCCATCTTTATTCCTCTTCTCACTTCTGACACAATGACTTTCGGGCAAGTTCTGAACTCATAAGTTGCAGTGGTTTTCTTCAGCTATTTACAAGCAGACTTGAAGATTTCTGGTGGCATCAGAGATAATAAGTTGTACTGACTCTAAGAAAAAAAAAAAGTGCATCCTGTCTATGAGGCCAGATCTGACTAAGTTATGACTCAAGGAAGGATCAATCAAACTGCATTAATCATGTTAATGTACCTTATTTACTCATATCTCTCTCTGTGCTGTTGCTGTGCAGTAATAATTATTGTGTTTCAGCTTGTTTGGTACTTATACATCTTGTCTTAACGTCTTTATCTCTAATTTACAGCACTTTAAATTGCCTGATGCTGAAAGGTGTTTTTCCTAACAGCCTCCGTGAGCTTCTGTTCTGGCGGCAGACTCAGCAGTAAACTACATGAGCCTTTCCCCTCGTGCAGTATATCCTCCTCACGCCTCTCACCCTCCTTCATCATCACAATTTGAAAACGCTGGACATCGACAAACCCTCTCTGCGTTCCTTCATATTCATTGAACTGATTCATCAAAGAGCTGATCCAAGTAGAAAGTTGGGGAAGAATTGCAGATTTCCAACCCTGCTCACTGTCATCAGAGTTGAAACCACTCTGACTGCTGAGAGGAAATATGTGACTCACTTTCATTCAAGTGTCCAACACACAGCTAATGAAAATATCACATTGGAAGTAGCCAGAGCTGTTTTAACACTGGAAGAAAGTTTTATGTCCACCACATAATCTCCATTACTCACATTAGTTCAAAGCAATTTGGGATTTAGAAGCATTACTTATGATGTGTGTATATAAGAGGACACACAATGGGAAGAGGTGAGACACTGGGGTGCATCTGGGCCTCGGTTTCTGTAAATCATCTCAGCATTCGCTAAGTTTCAGGCATGAACCCGAGGCACAGTGCCAACCATGTGTTACACTAAAAAGAGAGCTTCAGACATTACTCATAATATTTTAGTCTCATTGGGAAGAGCCAGTGTGGCGACACAAAGTACCTGGGACAGCACAAACTATATGGATTGGCTTTTCAAATCTCTCTGTAAATTTGTACAAAGAATCACCCAATAAAATGTAAACGTAATGAGACCTGATCCAGTTAAAAGCAAAGAACACTGACATGAAGGAAACCAACAGTCTCTGCTTCTTTTTTGTGTGTTTCAGCATCAGATAATGCAGCAGACCTTCCCGGGGCCTCATGTCTTAATGCTTTCTCTGCTGGAAGGAGAGCTGATGACAGGGCCGGGCTAACCGAGGTTACTGAAACACACAAGCCAGGTTTTAACTGATACATATGTCTGTGAATAATTACCTGAATGTGCAGTTCCAAAGCACAAAAACCAGTGTGAATCAAAAAATATGAGTAATATCATGACAGATATACTGACAATGAAATTAATTTGATTCAACTTCACTTCTATACTGACAATTGTTAGCAGATTTTCATCTCAACGCACTTCACATAGTACGGGGGAAGACCTTATAAAATTATACAGGGACACCCAACAAATCCAGAGTTTCCTTTGAGCAGCACTTGGCAACAGTAGGGAGAAAAAAAAATCCCCTTAAACAGGAAGAAACCTCCAACAAAACAAGGCTCAGGGTCATTAAGAGCTTTGTATGTAAGGAGAAGGATTTGAAACCTGAGCCAGGAAGGAGCCGGCGAAGAGAAGCTAATATGGGAGAAATGTGATCTCCTGTTGGTTCCTGTCAGAACTGTGTCTGCAGAATTTCGGATCACTTAAAATATTCAGCAGACATCCCGTTTGCTATCGTACTTTAGCGTGTTAGCATGCTCGCAGTTGCTAATTAGCTCGAAACACAACGAACAGCTCAAGCAGGTAGAAAGTATATCAGTCATATGTTGTGATGAACCAACCAACCCAAACTCTTTAACAAATTACATTTTTTTTGGCTTGGATAAAGGTCATCAGCCCTCTGATATAGCTGTCAAGGACTCAGACACAAGACGAAAAGTGTAGGGATTAGCAAAGTCAGAAGGATTTATCCTCTGGGGACCATGAATGTCTGTAGAAAATGTGTCATTTTATATCCAGTGCTTATTCAGATGTCTCACTTTGGACCAAGGTAGTAGTTTCTAGCAGGACTAAATTGTTAAGCATCGTACTTTGGGAGAAAAATCCCAAATGCGATTAACTTTCTGAAACTAAATGAAGAATAACAGAAAATCTGACTGTGAGCACCATCAAAAAGGCACAGTGGAAAACAGCAGCACACATTTGATATCCATGTGGTTTGTCTTCGGTACTGTGCACTTAGTTTGGTCATCCATCTTCCCGGGAATATAGCAGCGGTGTGCAGGAAACACAGTAGTTTGAATGAAGCCGTCTGGCCAAGTGGAGGTCCTGGTTGGATTGTTGGATTTGTTTGGAAAGGTGTCGCAATTCTGATGTTAAATAGACGTTGTAGGAATATTAATATACTGTTTTACAATCTGACAGGCATTTCGTTTAAAGTCTGTTGACGTCTTCAGTCACATCAGGCCACACAGGGAAGCCCCTCTCTAGAGGAACCTGACCCTCATCCAGGGTTGAGGAGTCATTTCACCATTACAGGTGTTGCTGGAGCGACATTTTCACCCTGGGTTTGACATAGCATTTGGCAATTTTTGCAACCTTTCTAAACCAACAATCAATCTGTAGTTGCAAAGGATGTGCACAGAGGAGGCAGAGTGGGATTTTTCTTCTTCTGTTGTCCCCCATACAACTACTGCTGCATCTTTTTGTATGTACAAGTGAATGAAACACCATGAATGCCTGTTGCTCTCATGTTTCTGATTCCTTATGTCTGTTTGTAGGATCGTGAACCTTTCACAGGATCTCATCGTTAGACTTTCTACCTGTAGATATACGACACACTAGATGACACCTAGTTTGTTTGAAGCATCTTGAGCACCGCAGAAATACTATTGTGATCCATCACCTGTTAGATCATTTTTGGATATTTACGCTGCTACCTCTGAAGTGTGGGGTTCTCTATCGTGGATGTTTTCTTAGTTGGGTACTGAGGCAGCCCGTAAAGAGCTCCACACCTTAAACATTCGTGCCTGGATGCCATCTGGTCCATGGGGCCTTTGTTCGTCTGTACTGGCTCAGCTGCCAGTGAATATCTTTTTCTTTGTTATTTCCCAAATAGTCAGTGCTCCTTGATCTCCTCTGGACACATCTAAATGGTCGATGGTGTCAAAATTGCACATGGAAGGAATCCATCACCTGAGATGATGGTGCAGTATGTGCTTGATTTAAGTTGGTCCAGAATCACAAAAAAGTCAATGCTGAAGAAGATATGGACAACTTATTAACTCTCTATATAACAAGAGATACTAAAGTAATTCTCACGTTGGCTGGACCCTACCGTTGGTCTTGAAACTATGGGTTTGGTTGCCATAGGAAGGGAACTGCCTCGTAGCATGTTCTCTGGGAGCATCATATGCGATCCAGAGCTCTGCAGAGGCCCCTGAGTGCTGAGGCTGTGGGCAGTCTGTAAGATTTCACTGGAACACAGTTAACTCCATCTGTCTCAGCAGCTAATCAGCGTCGCACAACTTCCTGCACTCCTAACAGACTGAGAGCTTTTCTTTCTTCAGCTAGCTGGAAGCAGAGACGCACAGGAAGCTTGGAGAGGCTCCTCTTGAGGTTGTATTTTTTAATTTACCTTAGCTCATTGGATGACAATATAGAGATCATCTGCAACTCTTTATTCAACGATCACTTCTTAATTCTTTCTTTTTCTCTGTAGGAGGAGAAATTACGATGCATCAGGGGAGAACCGAGGCAAACAGGGAAGTTCAAACACCCAGGAGTATGCGTTGCAGAATGGCAAAAGCGGTTGAAACACTGATTTTCAGAACAAAAGCACATGCTTTTGCATTTGATCTATTCCTTAAAAGTATGCAGACATCAGCACTGACTTTGATAACCCATGTAAAAATCCCAAACTGTGTCTTTGTTCCAGCAAGTACAAGGGATTTTTCAAAGCCGTCAGGAACAGCAGGGTGCATGTGCTGCCTTCATGGTTTCACTGCGGGGACAGTGTGGCAGCTGAGTCAGGAGCACACCAATTCTCTTTTTAAATACCATCTTCACTGTCATATGGGAGGCGTACAAGGGAAGATTCATGTATATGCAAAACAACAAGGGAACTAATTTTAACTTCTTAAAAATACTGCACATAGAAATGTTTCTTTATACATGTGTCACTGTGAAACAAGTACCCCCGACACAGTCCAGTAAATTAAAAATTAAAAAAAAGAAAAGGACCTCGGTACCTTTACATCTTTTTAAACTGGAGCTCCAATTAGCTGCCTCTGTCAGCTCTCATTTGGTCAAAGCTTTGGCACTAGCATTTATTTACGTGATTAAAATGAAGCCGTCCTCCCGAGAAAAATGCAACAGTTTAATTTGGTTCAGCATATATCCAAGAACCACATGTTTATGCTGCAGTAACAAAGACGTCGAGCAGCAATTGAAATTATAACTGTACTCACGAGGAGGAGGGCAGCGTGGTAGATGGATGAGTCAGAAAAATGTTTCACTTTAAAAAAAAAAAAATGCTTTGGAGGGGTTTGATTTGTTCATTTGTGTAGACGTTGCAGGAATGATGGGAATCGGTAAAGTCACTTGTACTACACATCCGCAGCTGGATGTAAACTGGGGACATTCAAGGTTCTCTTAAAGTTTCTGTTAATCTTGATCCCAGTTGTTCCTTTCACATACATATGACATGTCGTTTGTCTATAATGTGCAACTAAAGTGTTTCTAGTTGTTCTTAACGACCACAGTCAAGGGCTTTGATCAAACTTTATTGAATTCTGTTCAGTTCACTTGTGCTCAGGGTAGTTCACACCTTAAAGGAGAATTCCTGTTTATTTCAACCCAGCGTATTTCCCATTGATGTGGCTGTTGTGTTATGCTAACGTTCACTCTTCACCTTCATTGTAGAGATATGATGTGGGGTAACAACATGTAGCAGGGGGCATATAGAATGAAGTCAATGAGGCTTTCGAGAGAAGAAAGGCAAATTTTAACATGAATAATTGTTTTTTAAAGTTATATTTTTGGCCTTTTTATAGATAGTGCAGTGAGAAAGAGACAGGAAAGTAGGAGAGAAGAATGTGTGGGAAACGGCTATGAGCAGGATTCGAACTCATGACCTCCACATCAGGACTGTAGCCCTGCACATATGATGCCAGCTCAACCAGCTGAGCTATAGTGGTGCCCCAAAACATGAATATTTTTAAATGTCTGTTTCCAAATCTGGGCTGCAGGGTAGCACTGTTGCCTCGCAGCAAGAAGGTCGCCGGTTCGCGTCCCGTGAGGACACCGGGATCTTTCTGTGTGGAGTTTGCATGTTCTCCCTGTGCAGCGTGGGTTCTCTCCGGGTTCTCCGTCTTCCTCCCACACAGTCCAAAAACATGTTGAGGTTAATTGGTGATTCTAAATTGTCCGTAGGTGTGAATGTGAGTGTGCTTGGTTGTCTGTCTCTAAGTGTAGTCCTGTGATAGACTGGTGACCTGTCCAGGGTGTCCCCTGCCTTCACCCTGAGTCAGCTGGGATAGACTCCAGCTCCCCTGCGACCCTGGTGAGGATTAAGCGTGTATAGATAATGGATGGATGGATGGATGGATGTTTCCAAATCTGACTAAAAGGTAACAAAGAAAACAGCCTCCTAGGTTGGTCATTTTGCTGACTATAGTAGCTTTTACTTGCTGTATGATGGGCTGAGTGTTCGGGAAAGTTGGTACTGATCTTTTCTTCCAGTTGATTTTTAAGGAGGAGAATCATCTTCTCCAAAACGACTATATTTAGCAAAGCTCAGATTCATTAGTTTGAAATGATTCATGTAAAGACTCGCCTTCTTTGGAAAGCTGCAGGGTGTTCGGGCTAATTAATCCATGCTAATCTAAGAATTTTCTTTTTAAAGGTCAAGACCTTACAGTATTATAGACAGAAACCCGGCAATTCCCTCTTGTGCAGCATTTGGTGACAGCGTGGAGGAAAAAAACTTTTAATGGGAAGCAACCTCTAACAGAAGCAGATCTAGGAAGGCGTGCCATCTGCCTCGACTGTTTGGGCTGAAGGGAGAGCAAAGAGACAGAGGAAGAGATCACAGCAGTGTCATAGTTGTGTTTCTGCAAAAGCTTTTTCTGACAGTTTCTGTCTTTTTGTTATTTTGAAGACAAACTCAGATTCCAAGTTTAAAATACTGAACTGACAAGTGTCCCCTCTGTTTCTCTCTCTTGCAAATTTAAAGTCTGTCAATACTTTTAGAGGAGCAATTAAACATTCTCTGCAAGTTAAGCACAAAATGACTGCAGATCTGGACTAGTGGCCATCCAAGTCATTCAGCTTTGGTCAGTCCATTAACATTTTGAGGTATAGTTGCAATGCATACCTGCTTTAGATTAAAGTCCTTGAGAAATTTGAGTAATCCCCCCGATAGTCAGCATGCGTTTAGCCGTTCATGTAAAACTACGTCTAAATCCTGAGCCCTGCTTCTACCTCATTTGTAAGCCCCGACATTGTGTAGCTTTAATTCATCACAGGGTTTTCTTTGCTCAGGTTTCCTCTGTTTTGTCCTGCCAAGAATTCCTGAGATGGAAGTTTGTGAATCAGCAGCAGCAGGAGTGTGGATGAGACTCCAGGCGGTACCATCTGGATGTGTTTGGCTCATTTCTTCATGTGCGATCGCTGAACTGAAAAACACTAACTGTAAGACCAGCATTCAAAAGTTAAAATGAGACTTCTTTGTCTTTGGTGGAAGTATGTGAGTTAGTCAGACTAGAAATGATAATAGAAACGTTCGAGCAGACATTCAGCGTGAGTCTGAGCGACAGATGAAAGAGGAACTTACAGAAATGTCTGCCAGTCTACCGAAACTATCAATCAAGCCTTGTTGTAGATGTGAGACCAGGTATTTTAGTTATGCCCATAAATTGTAATAAAAAGCCACTCTGGAAGATTGAATATGAATCTATCATGAATATGCTGTTATCAATAAATAATACGTACACTGGCATGCAAGCTTCAGCACGGATCCATACAGCTACAAGTAACTTTGTTTGCTTTAAAAGTATTTGGAGCACATAGAAAATTCAGAAGACCTAATAAACTCCTGGTACGCCTGCTAATGAAAGACCGATTGTTTCCTTAATTCTCTGGTCCTAATTGATTGTGGCAGCTTGGATGTGGATAAAAAAAAAGTTTCTTCCCTTGTTCCTGGTGGTTTCGGAGACTTTTCTGACAGCTTCATCTGATGCAGACGAATAAAAACGCCCGGCTTCCATCTGAACCACCATCAGGCTGATCAAATGCGGCCTGGAACATGACCGCTTCGCTATCTGCACAGCAAGAGCAGCCGGTTTCCCCAAAGGAACACCTTTGATGGGCCTGGTAATGAACCTCTGAACACCTTTTCCCTCTTGTCTTCTGTACATGAACACCGTGGCCAACTTTCACTACATTTTCACAAGTTTTTTTTGGTCTTACATACTCAGTTTCTGAAACTACACCTCTGACTATGACATTCCTACAGCTAGTATAAGGTTCAGACCTCCTTTAAAGCTACTGAGGACATCATCTTCCTACATCGCTACAGATGAGTCAAAGCATCATGACCACACGCAGAGTAAATAATGCTGTTGTCTTGTAACAACAGTGAGTTCCTACATCCCAGACATGTCAGCATTGTTGAGACAAATGGTGGGGTGTAACAACCTGAGCGACTTTGATAGGGGCAGAATGGTTATGGCCAGATGACGAGGTTGGAGCATCTTTGAAATGTCTCCCAGGCCAGCAGTGGTAAGTATCTATCAATAAACCATGAACCGGTTGTAAGGAGTTGTACTGGAGCAACTCTGATCCCCAGAAGCCTCAACTCTTAACATCCAGGACTTGAAGGGTCTACAGCTAACGTCTTGGTGCCTGATACCACATAAGACCTTCAGAAGTCTTGTAGAGTCCATGTCCCAGTGGGTCGGAGGTGTTTTGGTGGCACTCAAAGCACCAACAGCATTTAAGGGCAGATGGTGTCATGTTTTAGCTCAATGGTATGTCAAGAACAAGTTGTATCAACATCCATCCATCCATCCATCATCTATACACCGCTTAATCCTCACTAGGGTCATGGGGGGCTGGAGTCTATCCCAGCTGACTCAGGGTGAAGGCAGGAGACACCCTGGACAGGTCACCAGTCTATCACAGGGCTACACTTAGAGACAGACAACCAAGCACACTCACATTCACACCTGCGGACAATTTAGAATCACCAATTAACCTCAACATGTTTTTGGACTGTGTGGGAGGAAGCCGGAGAACCCGGAGAGAACCCACGCCGCACGGGGAGAACATGGAGACTCCACGCAGAAAGATCCAGGTGTCCTCACCGGGACGCGAACCAGCTACCATCTAGCTGTGAGGCAACAGCGCTAACCACTGATCCACTTTGCAGCCCAATATCAACATCCAAATAAAATAAAATAAAACTTTGAAGATACTTTATGGAACTTCATGTTTTTGCTTTCTCACTGAAGCTACTCGACTAGACAACATGACTAGATATCAGTGTCTTTGTAACCGATCAAACTCTCCACTATACAAATGCACATGTGCTCGAACATGATTCTTGTTTTCCATGTTTTTCAGCCACATGAGTCCATTTTCTCTGCATCAGGAGGGGATCATCAGGTTCTCTGGTGTTAAACCTGTGTGCACACTGAGGCTAACCCTGACTACTGTTTCTAGATGCACTTGCATGTTTGCTGTTTGTGTCTGCATCTGCCCTGGTGTATGATCAAAGCTTCAGTCTGAAGTAGCACAGTTGGAAATTGCCATAACTTGTATTTTTCGGGCAGTATAAGTGTATCTAACATTTTAAAAAGGGTTTAGAAGCAGTTAGATTCTAACATAGCTGCAGTTATGTTCAGACAGTTACAGCTGTTTGAGTATCCTACATGGAACATAACGTTTTAGAAATGTCGTTGTGTTTTACATTTTGATGCTACCCAGCTGTGTCCTACTGCTTTCAGTCATTTGTGCATAAAGCCTAATGTGAGGGGCTAAATGAGTTGTCTAATGTAACCCAGACATGGATTTGACACTGACCTTCTCCTTGTACTTGTCAGTAAGACAGAATGTCAACAAATTTCCCAAAATGTTGAAGCACTCCTAGGAGTAAAACATAAAGTGTTTCCTGATTAACAGTTAGTGCTTGGGCCAAAGAAAGCTGGACTGAGCAGCGTCTCGTCGTGGCTTTTTATGCTCTCGGTGTAAAATCATCGTATGAATCACGTTACATGTTTTCTGGGTATTGAAGGTCAGACTTTCCAAACACTTCTCATCGCCATTTGTGCTCCTTTAAAAAGTCAATCAGACAAATTTCAGAGTAACTTTAAGTGAAACTACCTGCTGATTCCTCCCCCCAGAACAGAGGAAGTGGGATCGTTCAGATTAAAACTGATTCCCAGATAACATTGCAACAGCAAAGACACCATCATTTACTTCAGACGTCGGAAGACTTCAGTGTGTTTTGGCATGACGCTTCAGCAGCTTGATTGATTATTGTTCGGTTTGCATCCAGGCAGAGGGCCACGTCTCTGTGGCTGCTGGTGGATTGAAGGATGAAAGCTCAGTCTGGAGCCCTGTGTGGTCCTGCAGCTCCAGAGGCCTCTGCTCTGGCAGCCTCCTCCTGCCGCGAACACACCTTCATAAGTCTTGTGAGGAACAAGCAGAGGGAACGCATAACTTCACGAACAGCAACACGAACACAGAGCATAGATTTTGGAAATGGGTCGATTTGCAGACAGTTAGGGAATCTTTTTGTTATACGCCGTCTCCTCTTTAATTTGCAGCCTTGGAAAGCAGGACATGTGCACCGGCGCCAATAATCACAGTAAGCGAGGAATCAAGGAATGTTTGGATATAAGTCCTGATTTTTTTTACAGAAGGATCATATAAAATCTAATGCTCCAGCTGTGAACCAGACTTCAAACTTCTTCTGACCAGATTTTTGTTCATTTCTTTGTATTCTTCATACATAATGCATGCTATCTTTTGTGTTCTGCCAAAGTCTTAAAATACACCTTCAACCATAGTTGGTCGGTTGTCCACTGATCAAAAGGTTTTCAAGCCCTCCGTGTGCCAAGGTGTCCTTCTGCAGGACACTGAACCCTCCATTTATCTCAGTCCATTAATTGTACACCTTCATACCTTTCCTCTGCTCTTTGCATCTCAGTCCCTCGCACCAGAAACTCGAGCGGAGGAGGCAAAAAGGAGAGAAGAGAAAAAAGTCGAGGCAACAGGTTTTTTAAAAAATGAGACGGCCTCACATCAGAGCAGCAGTTAAAAGCGAGGTCAGTTAATTTACCAGCGCACCTGTGGCTTATCACCTGCCATCCCAGTTCTTGTAGAGGTCACATCAGACGGTTTGGACAAACCACCTGTACGGTCATTTTTCTGTTGTTCTGCTGTGTAGCAGAAAAAATCCTTCTCTGTACGCAATATTTCACTCCACTGTTATAACTGCTAACATGAGCTGGAACATGCAGGTGGTAGTCAGTCACTGAAGCTCCAACCTTCTTTGTTATGGATTTAGGGTTCTAACAGGAGCCACAAAGCACAAGAAATATGTTTATATTCCTTGCTATGATAATTTTTTTTGAGAATTGCCATGACTAAACAAAAATAAGCACATTACAGCATCTTCCCCAATGACACCAACCTTCAAACCTTGGTAAGTATTTGCAAATTAAAGCACCATAAATATGTCAAAAATTTTACTCCCTATATTGTTCACATGATGTATGTCGTTGCATACAGGAGTAATCTTCTTGTCAGACATTAGGGCGGGTGTAGAGCAACACGGAACATTATTTACTGTCAGATTTGTACCAATCCGGTGTTTGTGGAGTTAATAATGCTGCGCCGGGTGCGTAAAAGCACACGTGACTCTCAATGTAAAAAAGAAGCTCTTATTGTTTCTGTCATGTGTGATGCTGCAGGTGTTTATTAAAGTCAACGAAAAAAGTGAGCAACAAACCGGACTTCAGAGGGTCATGGTTGGTGTAGCACTACCTGGACACAAATGATGGAAGACCTGCCACACCTGATTATCACAGGAAGCACTAACATGTGTCCATCAAGGTATGAAGGTAAGGAAGGGATGTACTGTAGTGTCATAGATCACGCACAGTTTGAGGGAGAAGTAAAACAAGCAAAACAGTCTACATAAAAGTTAATGTTCCAGAGCTGTGTATGAGCACCTCTGCTGACTAAAGACACACAAAACAAGACTTCTGAGCTCTGCTGCTTTCATTCTGCATCCTGGAATGTGCAGATTATCACAGCCTCTGACTCCGTGTTAGGTTAAAGGACAAGAAAAAGGGGTTCTGCTCTAAATATTGAGTTTAAAGACTCAAAATCAAAGCTTTGGCCCTGTGCTCCCTGGTGTTGTGTTCACTGTTGCTTAATGGGCATTCGCAAAGTGTATAATCAAGAGGGGAAGTCGCACACTTATTACTTAATAAAAAGAAAGAAAATAAACAACAGACAGGATTCCCAAAAGGAGGACATGTTTCTAATCTAGATGGGAAGAACAATTTTCTCAGTATTGAGAGGTGAACGACGTTTCCAAACACAAAGCAGAGCAGAAAATACTAATTATTTAAATAGTATACGGGCAGAAAATTAGTTAGTAACAGTTTGATAATCAAAAAGTCATTTAAGTTTTTCATCATTCAAACATAAGCTTTCCATCAACCTATTCACTATTACATTACACTTTCAGACATGCTTTGGGATGTATTACAGGTACTTTCCACTATTGTGTTGGCATTTTTTTAAACAGACAAAACAAATAACTGATTTATTAACAAAACACACATTCTCACATTCCAACGTGATAATTATCGCTTGTCAAACACTTGTCATTGTTTTTGGCGGAGAGAGGGAAAGTGAAGCCTGATGTGAGAGTTTTTATGCTTCCTCCTGCACACACACATCCTCACATGTCCTCTGCTTAAAGCCAGTCGCAGATAAACATCACCCTCCCCAAAGCCTACCAAGATCTGCAGCCATATGGCACATCCATCTAGGAGAGGGGCTGTTCGTGACAGCCTGACATCATCCTGAGAGCCAAACACAACAGCCATTTTCCTCTGTGCCGCACTTCTTCATTCCTTCGCGTGTTTTTGTTGTCCGGTCTCACATTTCCACCGCAGACATAATGAGATCTTTTTTCGCAAAGCGTGTTCAGTGTTTAACGACCAAATGAGGGTCACAGCTAACAGAAGCCGGGAGCCTTAATTGCTGTGTTTGTGGGAACGTTAATTCATTATTCATACTTCCGGCCCGTTGCTATTGTTGGTTTCTGTGAGCCAGAGCACTCAAATAACCTAAAAGTTAGGATGATCTACCCCAGCTATACACCCCAACACACACACACTACCTACATCCCTTCATGGGGCCACCTGCTGGTTAGGGGCCAGAATTGCAAGTTAAACACCATGAATAATTCAATCTGTAAGGTGGGGAACTTCGGAGCAAGCCAAACATGGAAATCACTGTGAGTCATAGCATTCAAGACATCAACAAATCACACACAGATGCCAACTTCACTCTTTTGGCTCAGCACCATTAATCACAAAGCAGATACTGGCAACCGCATTTGGACGACAATCTTCACCACAGGAGGCGTGTGCACGAAACGAGATAAGATAAAAGAACACAAAGGGTGAATTATCCAGAGAGGAGATTGGCTACACATCCATGGTTGTGTGGTTTGTGTGTGTGTCTACTGTAGCAGCAACTTCAGGATGAAACTCCAACTCAGGACAGGTGTGGTGGTTTGTTTTTGTTGTTGTTGCTATTGAGGGCAAGATTGAGTCATTAACCTAAATTCTTCATCACCTATGCACACCCAGAGGAAGACTTTGGAGATGTTTCTGTCTTTTTTTACAATACAAAAGTAAGGCTTCACTGTGACAAAGTGTTGATATACAGCAGGACTAAAAGTGCAACAAAAACTGGGATTGCTTTTATCATCAAACTGAAATGAGGAGAAAACTGTCACATTTCAAGCAGAAGTCTTCACAGGAAAGCAATTATCACTGGGTGTTAAATGGGTTATTGGCTAGAGTTTTCTCCAACTAAATACTGTAAATACAGAGACCGCTCGTGGTTTGATTTGAATTTCCAGCCCAACAGTACCTGTTTGTACAATGAGGACAGTTTTTTTGGCAAATGTTCAATCTGAGTATCACATCTAGCAACAAACTCTATTCCACCCTGATTTAGATCAAACCTCTGGGGAAACCAAGTACAATTTATGTGCAGCAGGAAAGCTTTAAGACAGTAGTTATGCATTCAAACCTTTTGTGGCGGGTTACAGAGGAGGGACGGGAGCCGGGTGGAGCTGTACCAGAGACCAGCAAACCCAACAACACCGTCTGGAGAGTCTCACTAAAGGAACAACTACATCAAACTGGACCACCACTTTGGCTTCATCCAAAACACAAAAGGCTAAAAAAGCAGAGCAAAGACAAAACTAAGGCAAAACAGCAACTGATAAAAATCTACAACACGAAAGGCCTATTACACATTAATAACAGGCTTATAACATGTAATAGTTTACCTCAACTATCATACACTTCTAGCTGCTGGCTAAAATAAGCCATACTTTGGGATAATAGCGTATCGGCTGTGCAGACTTGAAGAGGATCAGCAGCATCCACATTACACAAAATCACACAAACATTTGGCGTCACAAACTTCAGCCAAACAGAGACCACTATGACGAGGCAAACAGGAAACAGTGCACCTTAATCACTGTGTGCACACAAATGAACACAATCTTTTAAACAACCAACAACCTTTAAACAATCCTGACTTCATCACCTACCTCAGAGGAGCCCATGTGGCAAAAGGCAACCATGCTGCCACAGGTGTTTTAAATACCTTCCATCAGGGGCGGGGCCACGGGACGAGCCGACCCAGTTCAATGGTGGTGTGTTCAAAAGCAGTCAGGAAATACTGGATTCACCTGAGCACAAATGTTCCCACCACACATCTATGTAATCTTTAACTACTTCTGATTTCCTAATGTGAAGAATCTAAGTTTTACCAACTGAAGCTAAAGTTTAACTAGTTGGTGTTCTTTGTGAATTCACAGCATGTGTCCATTCAATATGCAGGACAAATGCATTGGGTTCCATTTTTATTTAGGAACATACTCCCAAAAAATGCCGATCTCTCTATAACCACATATTCCAAAGACATTCTTCTTGTTTTACTTTATTTTTCTTGTTGATGTTAGTGACATGAATTCTGAGGATTATAAACCTCCTTGATTAGATTTCCATCCTGATGCTTCAGAAATCACATCAATTACCTCAAAGACTTTAAAGAATTATTAAACATTTTTTCAAGAAAATGTCACTTTTATTGGCCAGCTAGCTTGCGACTGTCTTATATTTAAAACAAATAAATAAATAAATCCAATTTAACAGTAAACTGTTAATAAGAATTGCCAACATTTCAGATGGCAGTATAAATAAAAATCATGTCATGGTTGTTTAACTCCTCTGAACTAGCTGTGAGCATTGAGGTGAATTCTTTATCCTCTGCCAGGTGACTTATGATCACCTTCTGATGGGTTATAATCTTATATTGTTGCTTTTATTATTTTATTTTTTAACAAATCCTGTTTGTGTTTTGCTAATTATTTGATCAACCCCTTTCTTAATAGCTCAGTGAAATATATGCCAGTAATTTATAATCATTATTTAAAACATGTGTAATGTATAATTAGTTGTTTTTTTTCCAGTGTACATCCCAGCAGAGGTTTCCTGATTTTCCCGAACACCTAATTATGCCCATTCCCCTGACAACACAAAGTCAAAGCTTTCATGTTTAATAACGGTTGTCTTGATAAATCCGGCACTTAATCAACCAATCAAGCTTCAATTATCTGTCATACAAGTCGGTTGCAATTTAAAGAGCTTTGCAAATGAACAAGATGGTAAATATGGAGCGGAAGACTGATTTACACCAAGACACACTGAAAAAATAACAATAGCTTCAACAGGATGTAAGATAATGTAGAAGAATTAATTGAATAAGATCATAATAAAACCTAAATAAGTGGTCACGGTTGATAGAAACCTTTCAGTAGCTGGTTAATTCTGACCTGTTGGGGACATTATCAGTGAATTAAAACACTATTTATGCATAATTCTAATTGAATCAATGCTGTAGAGATGTTTGCTCTCCATGCTCAGTGTGCCATGCATTTAAAATCTATATATGACTATTTGTTTGTTCTGGTCATGTTGTCATTTGGCCTTTATTTGAGAGTTGCTGCACAAACTGCTTCCCAGGTTGACAAAACACCTAAAACCTGAATCTGCATTCGTTGTCTTCATGCCCTCGCCTGTGTGTCGCAGGAGAACGATGTGATCCCAGTGATTTGTGACAGCTGCTGTAGGACTCTCCTGCAGCTGGTTCTGAATATCAGATAATGTCTCCATGTAACCGCGTCCCCCGGAGACACTGTGAGGTGGGACGAACAGCTTTATGTTGCTGCACAACGAATCTGCTCCCAATCTACCAGCTGATAGACCGCCTGTACTCTAATGCAAAGAAATGATCCACTTAATGTCTTTGAAGGTGGCGGCAAAGTCCTTGTGATTGTATGAAACCAACTGGGAGTTAAAAAAAAAACCAGACGATACCCAGATTCGTGTAGACAACCTTCTCGCAAAGCAAATCTGACAAGCAGAGTGCGACAACTTAATATTCTCAGCGCGTTGCAGGGGAGAAATTGCATAATCTATCACACATTAGGTTGTAAATAAAATCCACTGCGAGGCATTCGCTGAACTGGAGAAAGAAACAATGAGGAAAAGTCCCCGTTGGTCACCCCAGGAGGTCTGTCTGCCACAAATATCTCACTGTCACCGGGCTGGCAGACATCGGCATCACAGAGCACCGACACCGAGCGGGGGGAGGGGGTATAATGGAAAAACAAGATTCGTCTGGATTTTGGGGTGCGTGCTGCTGTCAGACATGTTATCTGAGAGCGGGACAAACATGAAACCAGCCCGTCACAGCTGCACCTCGCAGTGATGTCACACGGGGAACAAATACTATTAACTCAATAACCGACTCAGTCTGGTTCGTATTCCGTCAGATACGGAGTCACGTCTTCATGCATTTCTGTCAAAGGAGGGGACGTTTTGTTCCAAGTAAAAACTGGTGTGGAGGAGCAATGACAGCACTGTTTCTGGACAAAGATGTTGCTGTTGATATTTCTGAAACTTAATTTATCAGCGCTGTGAGCACAGCGAACCGAATTGTATTCAGAGTCAGATATGTGAAAAAAAAACTGCCCGAGTAAAACCAATCCTTCAGCTGAATGGGTAGATAGGAAGAGCTGAGCAGAATGAGGGAAAATGGTTAAAA